>NW_015783808.1:0-1374 GCF_001515625.1 Sinocyclocheilus rhinocerous | reverse complement strand
TGAAATGTTCCAACAAAATGAAGGCTAAACATTTGTATCAAGCAACCAGTTAGAGATATCCCAGTCCAATTAAACAAAAAGTTTAGAAGCATATTAGGTACAAAAAATATAGGCAACATCAGGTCTACAACAGCCATAAGACCAATTAGTACATACATAGGAGAATGCAGAGACTTTTGAGAGGTGATTAAATATATGATAATAGAATTTGCTGTGATAGCTAATAAAAACATCAGAGAGAAAGGGACAAATAATAAAGGTCTCCATTCTCCTAGGCTGTAGAAACCAATCAGTTTGAAGTCTGTGAATGAAATATTTTCTGCAGGAAGATCCTTCATGCTGAATAAAACCCTCTGCACATGCAGTATTCTGTTCAAATTATGTTGATGAAACTAAAAGAAAAAAAAAAAGCTGTTCAGGTTCCCTATAAACAACACAACCACCATGCATCATATACTTTTTCCATTCTGAGAACGAAAATATATGTTGCTCAGTACAATCACTGCTAATTAAATAGTTTCAGATATAATTCATCAGAAGAATTATGATGCACTTAATTACAATAATACTAATTAGATTTGGCTGACTGTACACTTGTATTTCAATTTACCTCGAATCTGAGCCTTTGTTTTTACTGTGACATAAATCTACTCATAAGAACTTTCTAGAGAAAAAGGGTCCACACTAGATACTTAAGATCATTTGACAGGCACAAAATGGAGGAATAGACAATTTATATGTATAACATACTACCCCTTTCTGGTAATAACAGAAATCACATCTTTCTCCTTAAAATCATTTTTCAGTCACTGCCTTGTCTTCTTCACATCTCAGGATGAAATGAAAGGTAGACACATATCATAGTCTCTAAATACACCATGTTTTGTCCCCAAGAGTCTATGTGCTACTCCCATAGAGCTCACCCTCACAAACTTGTAAAGCATACACACTGTATTTTACAAGGGATAAAAAAAGTGTTTTGCTCATTTAATTGTTTATTGATTAGACTTTAAGATGTGTACCTTTAAAAAATCATAGATGATAAAGAATAACAAGAATGGGAAAGCAGTGCAAGCAATACCACAGTTTATTTTATAAATACTTTTGTGTGTTGTACTGTATCTTGATCTAATGTTGTTTCGGATGCTGTATGCATTCTTGTTTGTAATGTATTTTTACATTTCCTTAATGAAAACAGACGTCAAGACTCTAAACTGCTGCTTACACATGTACATTGTGGTTGCTGTCATTGATTAAAGATAAAGAGGAAATTTATCCTGTTATTAAAGATGTGTATTTAGATTTGGCATTTGCCAGCTTTTGACCAGCAGATGTCCTCATCATACTTTTTTTTTCAATGCATTTCTAAATTCA
>NW_015783807.1:0-1372 GCF_001515625.1 Sinocyclocheilus rhinocerous | reverse complement strand
TTTTTGTCGGGGCTGAACGCAGCCCTGATCTGCTGGAGCCAAGTGAGTATTTTATGCAAAATGCAGATTTAATCTATTTTAACCTCTATTCATATGAGGTAATTAATATCTAATAGTTCTTTTTTTTTATTACGTGTATTACTTGTCCTGAGTACAAACAGTACAAACAACAACCAGTCCAACAATATTAACTCTTCAGAATAATAAACTCCACAATAATAAACTCTTCAGGATTTCTTATAACACATTAAACATTACTTAGTTTATCTGCTGGGAAGATGTTTATCCTCAAATGCCATATTAGTAATACCTTTTAATGCGCTGTCTGACCCATTTTACAAAACAGATCCACGTGTATTACGCTGATGCTGATGCAGGTGGAGGCAGCTCGCTATTGGTCACTGTCCGTCCAATCGCTGCTAATTATATTATTAGAAAGTACCTAAAGTTGCAACAGCGCGCTCTGAACCTACGCGTCATTTGACAGAATGACGTGGAACAGAACATTGCGCTTCCGACCTGAAAATAGAATGATTGTCATAAACATCCACGAAAAAAAAAACTCTAGTCAAGTAAAATCTCATTCTCGTAAAGATGATTCTTAAAGATCTTAAAGATGATTATGTCCATTTCAGTTAAATACTTTTGTGTTCAATTAGAATAATGCAAAGTAGTGAATTGAACACTATAAATTGTGATATGGATTTACATTTATTTGCCTTGACGTTGATGTTTTATTAACACGACTCCTCCTAGTGGTAAAGATTATATTTCATAAAACCACCATTATAATTATATTAATATATTATGTTGAATAATTCATATCTAACACGACTCCTCCTAGTGGTAAATATTATATTTCATAAAACCACCATAATAATTATTAATAATTACATTAATATATTATGTTGAATAATTCATATCTATCTATCTGTCTGTCTGTCTGTCTGTCTGCTTACTAATCTTATACTATTTTTTTCTTCAAGCAGCCATTGGTAACAAAAATTCCGATTTTTAAAAAATAAAACATGAACTATGCAAAACATATTTAACGTTAAAAGAGGTAAAGTGTAAAAGTAGTAAACTCAGGAAGCAAATTCTAGTGATTCTAGAAACCTGCAGTGATATGTGCAAGTGCTCTTTAAGTACAAAATAGTGTTTCCTGCCAGACCAGAATGCGCTTTTCTTTATAAACAGTTTGACATATATCAGGTGATGTAAGTCAACCCACATCTTCCTGTTTCCTCTCTATTAGGATGGCTGCAGTTTTCTTGTCCAGGGTGAGCAGCGGTTCAGCAAGGAAGTCCTGCCCCTTTATTTCAAACACAGCAACATGACCAGCTTTGTGCGCCAGCTCAACATGTGTACGTGT
>NW_015783806.1:0-1345 GCF_001515625.1 Sinocyclocheilus rhinocerous | reverse complement strand
AGGGAGTCGGCGAGCTCTTTGCGGAGAGGTCCCACCAGTTGTGCCATTGTCGGCTCGGCGTTTCGGCGGCGCGGACAAGCAGCAGTTTGATCCAGAGGGGAGGGAAGAGACGCGCGGCAGGTGCGCATGCGCAGAGGATGAGCGCGCTGCACAAAAGCGTGTAACTCGCAGCTGGTTTTACTGGCGACCTCTGTTGGTGCGGCTGAGCTACATTAATGTATTGTTGAGTAAAGACTACAAAATTAACTTCCGAAATAAAAGGAATACAAATCCCAAATAAATAAATATATAGCGACAGCAAATATTTACATAATTAAATCAGGGTATCACTTTGCAATACGATCCAATTTGTAAAAATTTGTAAATACATTAGCTAACATAAACTACAATGAGAAATAGGCCTATATATATTTAATGCAATTATTCATCTTTGTTAATGTTAGTTAGTAAAAATATAACTGTTCATTGTTTATTCGTGTTAGTTCACAGTGAATTAATGTTAACAAATTAATGTTGACATATATAACAATTTTGATTTTAAAAATGTATTAGTAGCCTAATTGTTGAAATGAACAGTGACTAATAATAATAAATGCTTTAGTATTTATTGGTATTAGTATTTATTTAGTATTTATGCTTCAGTATTGCTCATTGTTAGTTCATGTAAACCAGTGTAGTTAACTAATGTTAATAAATAAAACCTTTTAGTTACTTTCAATATTACTTTAAAAAAAAATTATAATAAAGTGTGTTAAAACGTGTATTTTTAATATTGCATTACTTTTGATGGCTGAATTTATTTATTTATTATTTAAATAGATGAAAAAACTGTACATTAAATAACAATAGACAGAGATAGAATAAGAATAAACAAATAATATAATGATTAAATGTGGATTCATTGATTTTGCAATTTGCAAAGATTAAAAGATTAATACAAACGTGTATATATACAGCCCATGACTCTCATTTTCATAACTGAAGTCGGTGATAATGGGGCCTAATTCATCCAGCACAGAGAGAGTCTGCCTTCCTCCAACAGTAATTATTCAGTAATTTAAAAAACTAATTAAAAAAATTCAGTAATTATAATTAAAGCTATACTTTTGAAAAAAAAAAAACATTCTGTATTTTTGAGACTGCATTATTTTAATGACTGAATTTATTTATTTAAATATGAAAATATAATGAAATGAAATAATGAAAATATAGAATAGAAATAGAATAAATAACTAATATAATAAAGAAATGTGTGTGTGTGTGAGAGAGAGAGAGATAAATGAATATGAATGAATATGTCTATACATTCATATGTACACACACACACACACACACACACACACAC
>NW_015783805.1:0-1374 GCF_001515625.1 Sinocyclocheilus rhinocerous | reverse complement strand
TGCTAAAAATGTACTAACCATCAGGCCATCCAATATGTAGTTTGTTTCTTCATCCAGACTGATTTGGAGAAATTTAACATTAGCTACATCAACTTGCTCACCCATGCATCCTCAGCAGTGAATGGGTGCCGTCAGAAGTCCAAACATTTCATAAAAAACATCATAATGAACCACAAGTAATGCAATTCACATGACTCCAGTCCGTCAGTTAACGTCTAGTGAAGTGAAAAGTTACGTGTTTGTAATCCATCATTAAGACGTTTTTTGCAGGTGAATTATTTTCAACAAATGTTCATTTTTGAGTTAACTATTCCTTTAATAAAGAATACTCTCTTCCTTCTTTAGCCCAGATATCACTGGACTAAAAAGAGAATAATTGCAAACCTGATATTTCTGAATAGCAGCCAACAAAGCGCTAGCAGGAATGTTTATGAACAGATTAAAACAGAATTCACTTTTGCCGCATTATGTAGCCTAAGTGCACACAGTTTTCTCCGCTAATTGAAAGATTGAAGAAATTACATGAATGCATCTCCCAGTTTGCATCCATCACAGGAAGATGCGAGCACCATGACAAGGCAACTTATCAAACACAACAATTCTTAGTTTATTTACTCTGGCTTGAAGCCAAAACTAGTCCCTGTTCTTGAAGATAATGACTCCTTGATGCCAGCAAGCATACAATCTCCAGTTTAATTAACCTTCAATATTTTACATGCATCCTGGCTTATTACGGAGGCTGATACAGTCTCAAGTGTTCTGACTTTCTTTCAGACAGTTTATTTGAATATGCCAAGTTTGCCCTCATGTGGTCTGTAAAGGAACTGAGGGCTGGATTGGTAAACTGATAAGAATATGTAAATTAGGCTACTGTCCGTCAAAACCAAGAGGAGGGTACAGAACGTCAGTAAAACAATATGTTGTTTCATTTGTGATGATGATGATGATGAATAGGCTACTGAGGAAATGTGTGTGCAGATCAACCAGCTATGCTAGACTTTAGGTAGGCTAAGTACGTTGCATTTTTTTTAACAGATGTGGATTTTTAATAGAACCCCTGTGTGTTCCAAAACCAACATGGTTGCTCTTTAATCGTTTGATAATTAAAAACTGCTTGATCAGCACTCTGTTTTGCTCAACACACATAGAGCTTCTTCCTTTCATTTAGTCAGTGGTAGGAGCTTATTGCACACACAACTACTTTAACTAACTAACTAACTAAATAAATAAATAGGCCTACATTGAAAAAAAATCTAAATTTTAAGTTTAGATAATAGACATACAGACACCAATAGCCTATCAAATCAAGCAGAATTTATTTTAGCCTACAGCTGGGCTGCGTTCAGCCCCGACAAAACGGTGCAAAACGTTTTT
>NW_015783804.1:0-1373 GCF_001515625.1 Sinocyclocheilus rhinocerous | reverse complement strand
AGTTATTTTGAATTGTAGTAATATTTACTAATATTACTGTTTTTATTGTATTTTTTATTTTTTGTAACATTGGTGAGTATATGACACTTTCAAACTTAAAAACAAACCGTATCCCAAACTTTTAAATTAGTGCGTGTGTGTGCATGCGTGCGTGTGTGTGTGTTTGTTCCAAATGCATATAATTTTTTCAAAAAGAACATCAAAGTATACATTTTAATACACACTTTAACAAAACATGAAAATAATAAAAAAATATGAAATATCTAAATATTCCTCACCCAAAAACTATTTGGAAATGAGCAGTTTAGACATTGTGCAAAACATCTCTTTATGTTCCATGGAAGAAAGTCATGAAATTACATTGAGGTGAGAAAATGAATTTTAATTTTTTTGTGTGAACTATCCTTTTAGCTTCCAGTAAATTCACAGGAATTTAATTTGAAATTGATTTTTAATAAAGCGCTGTGGGTATAAATAGGGGATTGTTGAAATAACTCCCTGTTGTTAACATCAAATATAAGCGACCCAGGTTCTTGCTCAATTATTTGCTTGACTGCTTTGCTGTAATGCAGAAACATACACACACAAAAATACATACGGTCAAACTCAGGGGGGTTGTAGACATGGAGCTAAATATTTAATCACAGTAACACTGAACATCATCCTTTATTCAGGCATACAAACATTCAGCCGTGAGCTTCGGTCAATGACAGGGTACAAACCTGGCCTGTCAGACCCCACAGATATTATGTTCAAGCACTTTACGGCAGGGACAAACTGTAATAGGTTCAGTCAATGAGAGGCTGTATTAAAAGAAAAGCTCAATCTTGGACACAACAATGTCAAATATATTATGTTCCAGTACGAGTCAAGATAGCAATTGATTTAAGAAGCAGGCCTAAAGGTTTTTATCCGAGTGAGCGGAGGCTGGTGCGAGAGATCAGCTGGATCATTTCTGAGAGTTTTACTGAAGTGAGTGGATTATTATCAAGCTCCGTCTGTAATATCTGCTCGAGCGTCACCGCTGTCCAGCCCTGCTGTGCACATTGCTGGGTATCTCTGCCACCTCTCATTCCGACTAACCACTCGTCCTCCACCAACCTGACACGTGACCCGCTTGTGTCCATTTGTCTGGATTCATGAGGTGCTGTGTGGACAGGACAGGCTGAGGTGGTGCTGAAGGACGGGGCCCGTCAAGTGACGAATGGCCACATTGTGCTTGCCTTGAGATGGCAGCCGCAGAGTGAACTTGTCCAGTCCACTATATGCCAACAACAGGTGTCACAATCAGCACTTCCTCACTGGCTGCTCTTGCCAGCTCAGGGCAGGAAATCTAGCATAGCGTTAGTTCTGGCAGGTCACGTTAGTCAAGC
>NW_015783803.1:0-1366 GCF_001515625.1 Sinocyclocheilus rhinocerous | reverse complement strand
ACTGATGCAGTGCTACATTTCTACAAATCTGATGAAGAAACAAATGCATCCTAATCTTTGGCAGCAAATAAACAAGATACCTTGGATACATTGGTATATTTGATTGTGCTTTCAGGATTATATTTTCCAGATATATCCACCCGTAAACCTGTATATGAGGACTGAGTCTATATGATATTGTGACTGTAGGCTGCAGGTTTGAGGTCAAACCTCACACGAAACAGCAGTTTCGAGCCGTTCAGTTGCTCTTTCGTCTGATGTTGTGATCATTTGCGTCGGCGGCAGCTCCCGCTATGACAGTATTGGAGCCTGATGATCAATAGACGCATCAATAAACACAGCCATCATATTAGTATGAGCACTGACCTTCTTCACTGCAATTAAAACACATTATCCTCTTGTGTGAATGTAAATGACGAACTAAATATGAATGTGAAGAGCGTGACGCAAATCTGATTTACTAACGTGAACCAATCAGCTTAGATGCAACAGTCGGAGAGTCATTTCATTATATAACAAGTTATATAATATTGTAAAACATGCTGATTGCAAGTAGAGTCATTTTATTTCAGACAGACAGGGAAATAACGTAACTGGAGTTTTAGTGTGTTTGTGTGTTTGGCGATGAGAAAACTTCTTTTTGTTGTGACCTTAGACTAAGCCAGTGCTGAAGCAGGAGTTTTCGGCTGTACTCTCCTCTCATCTCATTCTTGACCGTTACCCGGCGTGTGTTTCTCTGTAATGCCATCAGACTGAATCAGGTCTCTCTGTCACTAATTCTCCTGATGTCCCGGCTGTCTCTCTGCAGGTTCAGCTGACGATACAGGAGACTGCCCCGCCCCTTTCATCTTGTCCGTTCCTCTGTCGTTACCATGGCGCTGTCACTCTGGTTACTGTGGATGTGTCCTGTGTTGCTTAGCAACATCGCTCCCTCTGAACAAGGTGAGTTCTGCATCTTACAACGCCTGCCGTTCTGTCATGACCCAGACTCCGCCCCCTCAGACCCCGGAGCAATTCTATTGGCTGAAAGAGCGTTTGATGTGTTTTATTCGGTGCATAAGTAAAAATCCTTCAATATCATGGGTTTAAACATATGAATATGACTAACATCACTATTTTATATTTTGAATACAACATTTCAAGGGCTTAGCTTCAGTCTCTCTACTTTATTCCTCTGTAGATGCACCTGTTGAATATTAATAAATCACTGATTCTTGAGACGTGAGGCAGAATACAATATTATATATTGTATATAATTTATATGGAGCTTTATATAGATTACTATATATATTCAGATAGATAGAAAGATAGACATATATTCAGATAGATTAATAGACAGACAGACAGACAGACAGACAGATAGATA
>NW_015783802.1:0-1374 GCF_001515625.1 Sinocyclocheilus rhinocerous | reverse complement strand
TGATTTTTTTCCACCACCATGTCCCTTTAGGGGCTCCGTAAAATACTTTTTTTAATATGCATTTTTTTTTAAACGATTAAAATTTTAATTCAAATTTTAAGGGTCATGCTGTGTAACACCTAAAGGAATTCCACCATCTGAGTTACACTGGACTAGTCAATAAGAAGTTTTTCATATTCCTTTTCACTATAGATATTTCCAACACTGGAAAAAAATGGACATTGAAGACCACCCACTGTCAAAATAAATTTCTTAAGAAATCAGTTCTAAATTTCAAACTAATTCCAGCTCATTGGAGTATGATTCTAAGGTGGTATTTTTGAGGTCACGGCCACTCAGCAGCCTACCCGCAGCATCTCTGGCTGGCATGGCTCATGATGTCTTACTGTTGAGCTCTGTGATGATGCCTCTAATTGGCTTTGGGTATGATAAAAAAAGACCAAGAACCTGGCAGGGAAGAGGAAGAGATGACCAGGTCAAGAAACAATCCCCCTGAGAAAATGCCACAACTGGATGTATCTCTATCTGTAGGGACAAATACAGGTTGCGCTGTGGAGGATGAGAGGATGGCAGTCCTCTCTTAGGTCCTGTATGCCCCCCGGTGCAGCACCGCATCAGGGTCCATCTGTTGAAACCCAGGAACCACCAGTGCGGAGGGACTAACACAGCAGTGGTAATTAGCCACAGGATGCAAACAGCTACCATCAAACAGATGTGGGGGAAGTCGACACATTGTTAACTGGTTTGATGGGGGGTGGATGGGGGAGGTGACCTACTTTAAATCATGTGAACCAACACCTCAAAATGGGAAAGCTGCTATCCACACCATGAAACAAACTAACAAAAATTGCTCACTGATGTCTTGTCAGGGTTTAAGACCAAATCGCTACAAGCCAACCAGGGTCAGGTTCATCATTTTTCGGTAACTTTCACACAATAGGACCATGAACTTGCGACCACTAATCACATGGACAATCCCTCGGGAGCAACTTGGAGATAAGTGTTATGAAGGTACATGAGCAGATGCAATTGTACTTCTGTGGCAGAGAAGAACTACTGTGTCGTGAACAATTTGGTCCGCCTGTTGAGTTCAGTATACACAGAACACCAGTGGGTAGTGATTTTTTTAAAGCTTTTTCAAACATTAAATTACAATAAGTATATAAAATGTCTAGCTAAGCATTTATGTAAGGTAAGCTAGCAGGCTAATCGGCTGGTGGTATGCTAAGCTAGTATGCATGGAAGTTAGCTTGCAAAACCTAAGCTAACTTAAAAACACACAAAGAACAAGGAATTTCACAATTTAAAAAAAATCGTAAAGCTGTTCATCATATAAAGCGATTGTATCTCTTCACAAGACTTGAATTAAATCAC
>NW_015783801.1:0-1368 GCF_001515625.1 Sinocyclocheilus rhinocerous | reverse complement strand
GGAGAGCTACGGCTGTAATCTTCCCATTATAGCCCTTAATCTTGCAATTTGATCTTGTCGCAATTTAATTAGATTTAAATATGAGGTCGGATAAAACAGGATCAGCGATTAAGAGACGTCCCAGATCGGTCGCTGGCATCTAATCGCGTTTAATCCAGAAATCCGCATTCTGATTTCTGATTCAGACCCAACTTAACCGAGGCTTGACTTCAACGCCTTGTAAAGAACGACTTGGATATTTTAGTATTATTTTGACCTCCTTCTGTTCCTTCCCTCTTTAAGTGCAAATCAAGAAAGTCTTTCATGAACAGTTTAAACACAGGGATTAAAGAACTGTGACCTCCGTCAGCATCTCAAAGACGACTTGACGATTAAACCCAGGAGTAAACCCAGGAACGTCCAAATGAGCAGTTATGTGAGCTCCTTAGAGGTGTTACCCATAAACCTTTTGTGATGCCTCTTAAGGGCGAAATCTGATCACAGCCAAAAGGTAGCATTCTAAGACGAAAGCTAATGACAAAAAAGTGAAACCAAAGCCCATTTAAGGCAAGTAAGTTCAATTGGCATACACTTAAAATATTTTACCTGAAAGAAAACAACAGGCAGAAAATATTAGCAAAATATAGGTAATTTGTAATCGGTTTTATTTATTTAAAAAAAATTTTTTTTAAATTTTTCTGGATTCCCCCTCTTTTTATTTTTTCTGGATTCAGATTTAATGGTTAAATTAAATTTAAATAATTCAAAAAATATGTATAATTAATTGAAATAATGAATTGTAAGAAAACAATCTAACATTGATGTATTAAAAGTGTAACAAAAAATGTTTAGGACCCTATTAAATCAGTCGTTCTCAGTTCTCGTCAGTCTAAAATAGTCGTTCTCAACCTTTTTTACTCCGAGGCCCCCCTCCTCTCCATATAAATACAGAAAGAGCTCACATTTACCACTGAGGATGAGATGTCCACTCAGATGTGTTATGAGATGCACGCTGAGAAATCTAGACGGACAACAAGCACTCAATCTCACTAATTGCAAATTCAGTTTACTCTCGCTTTACCTAATTGTGCATGTACTATATGTGGCCATTTAAACTCCGATACACTTGTACAGTCCAAAAATTAATTTGAGAATTTCTTTGAGGTCACTGTGCTTTGAATCAAATAAGAGATTTTATTTTATAAAATAATTTATACTTTTAGGTTGCATTAAATTGGTCAAAAGTAACAATAAAGACATTTTTAATGTTACAAACCATTTCTGTTTAAATCAACATATTAGAACGATTTCTGAAGGATCATGTGACACTGAAGACACTGGAGAAATGATGCTGAAAATTCAGCTTTGAACACAGGAATAAATTACATT
>NW_015783800.1:0-1373 GCF_001515625.1 Sinocyclocheilus rhinocerous | reverse complement strand
GTCGTGATGTGATAAATGTTGCAGGGTGACATTATTAGATGTCTCCGAAGGGACAGACCCTTGCAGTTCCATCATGCTACCATCATGCAATTTTAATACGAAGCCGTGTCGCAGGGAGGGCTGGGAATTTATATTCTGAGCTTCCTTCGGCCACTCACGGGTGGCAGACGAGCAAGTCCGTGACAAGAGCTGCCGTGATGTATGGATTTGATTTTACAGATGCTGTCAGAACCGAGAATCTGTGTCCTCAAACACAGTTAAGGCTGGTCCTTTTGGCTGTTATCAAAAAGATTGCTGCCTCTCTGGCCAAGTGCATCAACTTGTCAGAAAAGGAATAGGAACGGACACTTTAAAGCAATTCCGTGATCGATTCCAACTAGCAATTGGCCATTTTTTCTCTTCAATAAAGGTATGAATCAAATTAAACACATCTCAGATTCCGTCATGCTTTCTGCCGTAAAAAAATACCATCTCCAGTGCCTTACTGTGCGCACACGTAAGAAATTTTAATTTCAAAATTACCCAGGATCCCACACAGTCTCTATCCCTGAATCCTGACATATCTTCGCTGAAAGGAAAAGTGAAATCCCAGAAGCAGAATAAAGACAGATGAGTATGTGGTTAAGGGCACATCGACAACAAAAGTGAATCTGAACTCCAAACCTCAGGAGCCTCCTGGACTTGGAGATGGTACATTAAGAGCATGATATCACAAAACTACTTTGACAGCTTGATGGAAAAATGCAGAATGCTGAGTTTTAAAGATTCTCTCCAGAGAAATCTTTTGCTCCTTTAAAATCCTGGCAGACTTCCCTCACCAAATCAGCCGTATTATTATTTTTTAAAATAGCTGATATTTTTCAAAGAGAAGTAACATTGCAAGTTTTGCGTTTTAAAGTCTAACGTGAGATTTTGTTTTCATTAAAAATACATCATACTGCAACACTCAAAGCTACAGAGCAGGAAAAAACACAACAACTATCTTTGTTTTCCATAAAAAAAAAACCTGATGAAGGCTACAGTAGTAATGAATTATAAAAGTATATTTAAAATCATGTACACTCACAGGAGATGACTCTAATAAATGGCCCAAAAACTGCTTTATCTAAGGGTACATTTACGCAACAACAATGAACTAAAAACAGAAAAGTTTTTCCGTTGCGTTTTTGAAAAGTTTTGTGTATGGACAAAAGCATTGTCAAAATGATATCTGTCCACACAGATCCGCGAAAAAGACTGCATTGCAGGCCAGTACTGTAGACAGAACACGTAATATGCATGCACATGACGTCACCGTATTCACAAATTTGTGTTTTTGTAGTTTACACAGAGACAATAATGGTATCGTTTTTCAAAAACGTGCACTTTGAAAC
>NW_015783799.1:0-1372 GCF_001515625.1 Sinocyclocheilus rhinocerous | reverse complement strand
AGCTTTGCAGGAGGTTTCTTGAAGCGTCTTAGAGACGTTGTTCTCAAATACTCATTCAGTACTGTGGTATATTTCACAGTACTATGGCATTACTATCTGATAGCATTACTGTACCACAGTAACAGGCTGAAATGGAAGAGTTTGCAAATGACCTGAAACCTGAGCCCAAATTACAAAGCAGAAACCTAGATGTGCTCTAGAGCAGTGCTTCTGAACTGACTTTACTTCAGGATCCAGAGCAAACATGAGAACTGATGTGTGGAGAAGAGCAGACGTGATCTAAACAAACACAGGTGAATACTGTATATGAGAAGTGTTTTTCTCCTCGTTCACTCAGTTACGTCCGTGACCCGTCAGTCCAGAAGCACTGGGTCACACATTACTGATGCACTGTGACATCTTCTTCAGTGCAAACTATCTGTGAGAGCATGCTGATGGTTTACTCACTGAAGCTGACGCTCTTCTCTCGGTGGTAGTATCCATCTGCGCTCTTTTTCTTCAGCATGGAGCACAGGTCCACTCTACACACGCATTCGTCTCCAAACACACGGCCCTCGAACTCAGAGAACAGCGCCGGATCTAGCTTCTTAACGCCCTGTGAAGACACACACACACGCGTCACAGTAAGTCTACAGCAAACAGAAGGACAAGCGAGGGAAGAGAGAGTACAGTAGGAGTGGAAGCGTCTGTCGTGGCCGATAACCTCGGCAGGAAGCATGTCTTGCGGGAAGATTATAGACACGCCTCCTATCTGTGTCCTCCACATGAAGAAGAAGCATCCACACACCGTACTGTCTGTCACACACACGTACACACACGTACACTCACACACACACACTCACACACACGTACACACACACACACTCACACACACGTACATACATACATGCACGTACACGCACGTATACGCACACTCACTCTCTCTCACTCACACACACACACACATTCCAACCCCTTTCTTCATAAACAAACAGAGAGTTTCATTCCCTCTTTTTTAGCCCCAGGCTCTTTCATTATATGGAGAAGAGCAGCATGAACATTTGGCTAAACGTCTCCTCATTGAAAGAAAGTCACAGAGGAATGGACGTGGAAGCACATGAGGGTGAGGCGTCTCTTTAAAGTGTCCGGTGGATTGTGGGAAGGTTGAAGCGGTGTAATGTGTGTTTGATTTGATTGTGGTGGACTGATGAGAAGATCTGGCGTCAGGTCTCACCCCTCACTGTCTGAACAGATGGCTTCATCCTCAACACCTGACTCACGCAACAACATCACAACCACTTCTGCTCAACAAGACTGCATGTATTTGATCAAAAATACATGAAAAACTGTGAAATATTATTACAGTTTAAAACAGCTGTTTTCTGTGTGAATA
>NW_015783798.1:0-1372 GCF_001515625.1 Sinocyclocheilus rhinocerous | reverse complement strand
GGCTCTGAAGTTGATAGACAAGCTTGTTTTTTGGGGGGGGGGGTTTGCATGGTGTTAATAAGGACGTCTAGTTTCTTCCTTTAAGGTGAGATTGACAGATAACTTTTGGACAAGATGAAGCTATAGCATTTACAGAAATGTTGGGTTTTGTATGGCTTGTTATTCATCATTCACTGTCATCCCGTATGATGTGTTTATTTCATTGATAATAACACTGTGATTTCAGGAGTGATTAAACTAACCTCTGGGTATTTGAATGACAATTGGGGAACAGCGGGTTGATAACACACTTAGTGGAGCATTGAAACCTGCCTATTGTGGTTCAAGCTGACAGCAGACTGTAGTGGGGTAACTGACTGCTATCACCATGGTGACAAATAAACCTTAAATGAGTGTTGTTAAAAATATTGGTGCCTAATACAAAATTACCAGAACACACTGACTACTGGACCTCTAGATACTTGATTCAATTTTAATTACAATTAGATTGATTTCACATTTAGTTTGCTATTATTTATCCCTTTTTTTTATTAAAAAGGAGTATCAGTACCCATAGTTGCCAACTTGCCATGTAGTTTTCTATATATTATTACAAGTTCAGATAAAAAAATAAAATAAAATAAAAAACAGCACGCTATTGTTTAGCGCAGTGGTTCTTTACTGGTCTTGTTTAAAGACCCAGATTTCGCAAACCAACACAGTGCCAAAAATGTGTATCATACAAAGCTAAACAAAAATGTCTTAAAAAACTGCACAGGCCAGCACATTTTTTGTTTGCATTTTATTATTAGATTGTTCTATTAATAAAGTTATTTGCATTTAGAATGTTTTTGCTTGCTGTTCACAATCCTACCAAAGTACACCTGTGACCCATTTCTGGGCCGTAAGCAGAGAACCACTAATTAAACAGATGTTGTTGTTTTTGTTTTTTTTTATCTAAAGTGATTTACAGTAGCCTATTATTACAGTGACATCATTTTTAAGCAAGTACCTCAATCATTTCAGTTCGATTTTATGAGGTCATTATAGATACCTTAATGCCCGATTCTTTGGATCTTTCTTTTTCTTGTTGATCATACCATTTCTCATTCAACAACAAAACCTGCGTCCTTCCCTATGTAAAATTAGTTAAAATAAAACAGACAAGAGGCAGTTGCAGGTACAAGCAACTGGAGCAATAGGCACTGTCAGCTAACCTCTCCAACTGACCCTAAACAAGTGTCCTTCTATTGATTTTCTCCCTGAAAAGATGTAATCAGATAGTTGGTGAGATTGGAAGAGGACAAAACCCCTGTTTAACCCCATTGTTGCATCCTTCAGTTATCATTCAATCTCCTTTATCTTCACAGGAATTGTACTTGCTCAAATCAAG
>NW_015783797.1:0-1372 GCF_001515625.1 Sinocyclocheilus rhinocerous | reverse complement strand
CAGTATTTGTTGGTGTCAAGCACAGTTTGCCTGGGTGTTGCTATGTGGTTGCTAAGGTTGTTTCTGGTCCAAATCAAAAGTCCACTTTGATATTCTGGTCTCTAGATATTGCTTTGTTCTCTCCTTCAGTGTAAGTCTGTAAGATTTTTTCAGCTGTTTTAACAACACCCTGGAAACCCGAAACACCCTAGCAACAGCATAGAAATGTATTAAAACCCATTCAGAACACCTTAGCAACTACATAACAACATCCTGGCAACCAGAACACCCTACTAACTGCATATCAACACTTCAAGTAAGTCTGTAAGACTTTTTCAACAGTTTTATTAACTTAGCAACTGCATAACAACACTTTGGGGAACCAGAAACACACTAGCAACAGTATAGCAATGTGTTAAAACCCATTCAGAACACCTTAGCAACCACATAACAACATCCTGGAAACCAGAAACACCCTCTCAACAGCATGGCAATGTGTTAAAACCCACTCAGATTACCTTAGCAACCTCATGACAACACTCTCTGGAAACCAAATGCACCCTTTCAGTAGCATAGCAGTGTGTTAAAACCCACTCAGATAACCTTAGCAACCACATGACAACACCCTGGCAAACCATAACACCTTACTAACTGCATAGCAACACTGTCTGTTTTATTTTTTTAGTTGTTTTATTGACTTAGCAACCACATGACAGCACCCTGGCAACCAGAAACACTTTTGCAACAGCATAGCAGTGTTAAAACCTACTCAGATCACCTTAGCAACCACATGACAACACCTTGGCAACGAGAACCCCCTACTAACCACATAGAAACACTAAGTAAGTCTGTAAGTTTTTTTTTTCAGCGGTTTTTTTGACTGTCAGATGAAAATAATATCTATGATCACTTAAAGAAGCAATAGCACACCTCTCCTCAGTTAACCCTAGTATAGGAAATAGTGATGTTTTCCTTAGCTAACATCACTAAAATGGTTTCACTGTGGTTTTGTGGTCACGTTTTTTTTGTCACATCCCGTTCCTGCGATCTATCATGTTTCCTCCCGAGACTTCCAGAGTTTGAATGGGTGTCTCTGAGATGTCATGTCATATTTCTGCTCTAATGATGGATCAGTGGACAGACCTCATGAGGCAAAATGTTTTCACTTTCACTCTGAGAAATCGTCCGGTGGATTGGAGAACTTAGATATCCAAAATTACCAGTTAACTTACAAGTCCTATAAGATTTATATTTGATTGTCTCCTGTTAAATGTTTTTTAAAAATTCATTCATTAATTGATTGATTCATTTTTTCCACTTCTCTTTTTCCTTTTTTTCCATTCCCGGCTCATTTACACTCTAAAAAATGCTGGGTTAAATACAACCCAGTGCT
>NW_015783796.1:0-1372 GCF_001515625.1 Sinocyclocheilus rhinocerous | reverse complement strand
GTCAGTGAAGGTCTCTTTGACAGTTTTCTCCAGGATCCAGCCCTCGCTCTCACTCTCAGGGTCTTCTGGGTTGACCAGTGTGGACAGAGAGGTGTTTACGTACTGAAGTCCAATCATTACAGCAATCTAAAGCAAAACATGAAAGATATGTTGTTGTTTTTTTAATCAAATGTATAAAATGTTCTACATTTCCAGTTGGTGATTTGAAATCACCTTTTCCAAGAAAGCAAGATTTAGCTCCACCCCACAGATTAGAACCTTTGATCCCTGTGAATCTTCAGTATCACCACGCCATCTCACACTCCTAATCTCCACCACACCTAGTTCAAGCTAGTCTTGTTGTTGCTACTGCATGTCGTAAACCTGGCAGATTTAGTTCAAAACAATGTTTTTAGATTATTTCCATCTTTTTGGATGGAATGTTTTTGGATTATTTCCAAGTCTCAAATTTATATGCAAACTATGGGTAACTTAAACATGTGCTTCATGTATCATCCAAATTAACTATTTTAATTGAATTATTTTCCATTTATTATTTTTAAAATAAATATTAGGTACAATATATAAAAAAAATATTTACCAATCTTTTAAAAGTTAGATCAGGTAAAAAGAGTCCTTTAAGGTAATAGCCGCTGATTCCTGAATCATGTAGTTTAATTTATCCTAGAATGTCAATCAATATTTCAGTATTACTACAAGGTAGTCAAACACTGTATTATATTTTAAGCAATGTAGATGTTTTCCATGATAGTGCCATGTTAGGTGATTGATTGAGGGAACAAGGCTCCCGTCAGAAAAAATTATATGATGACATACAAACATTAGCTATTACGCCTCTAACCAGCCATCATTTTGCACCCTTTTGGGATGATCTGATAAGAAGTACAGGGTTTAAATCATCCCCCAAATCTGTAGCCAAAATAATTTGTAGTTATTATTTACCTTATTAGGAGCAGACAACAAAACACCTTGTATTGGCAGGATTTGAACTGTTTACAGGATTAAGTATCAGAACTGGACAAAACGTACCTTAAGTACTGACCAGAGATCAGTTTGACCTTTATAGCACAATCTATTAAGATTAGAAGAACGTAATGTATGTGTTTAAAGTCTGATCCTGGATCAGCACATTACGATATTTCAAAGCTAAACATCTTACTTGCAAGAGGGTGACCATCAGCACAAGTATCCCAATAGTGTTCATCATTCCGCCATAGTAGGACACCAGAGCGTCTCGGCAGCCACGTTTCCAGATGTTTAGCTCTTCGGTGTAGTGGTCATAGCTGTAGTGAGCTGAGTTGATGGTTATTTGCTGTTGGATGCAGGACCGTGGAGAGCTAGGGTTGCAGCAGCTGAAGGGAACTCCATCCAT
>NW_015783795.1:0-1352 GCF_001515625.1 Sinocyclocheilus rhinocerous | reverse complement strand
AATATTAAAATATTTTCATATATATATATATATATATATATATATTCAAATGAACAGTGCATTAACGAACATGAATAAAGTGCAAATATATTTTTAATAGCTTTCATTTCCATATTTCAAATATAGTGGAGACATTACACATTAAATTCTATATCAAACTATTAAGAGATTGTATCAAGTCTGTGTTATTATTTTTCAGGAGGCAAAGAAAATAAATATTAACCTGTTCAAAAAAATAGCAGCATCAACATTTTTCCCTTTAATCTCAAACACTTATAAACTAAATATAATTTTTTAAAATTCATTTTATATTATTAAACTAAAATTTAGTTGCATAATCATTGTTTTTGATAACAGCTGCACATCTGCACTGCATCGAGTCAACCAATTTCTGGCGCCTAGAAATGAGAATGAATCCAGCACAGAATGGATGAACTACATTGCACAGTTCTTGTGAAATTTTGGGTTTTGCTTCAGAAACTGCATTTTTAATGTCACCCCACAATTTTTAAACTGGGTTGAGGTCAGGGGATTGAACTGGCCACTCCATTACCCTCAATCCTTTTTGTCTGGAACCAAGATGTTGCTCGCTTACTCATGTGTTTGGGGTCGTTGTCTTGTTGAAACACCCATTTCAGGGCCATTTTCTCCTTGGCACAGGGCAACACAATCTCTTCAAATATTTTGATGTATTCAAACTGATGCATGATACCTGGTATATGATAAATAGGCCCAACACCATAGTATGAAAAACATCTCCATACCATGATTTTTGTGCCACCATACTTCACAATCTTCACAGGCTTGAATTCAGTACCGTGTTTTGCATTCCGTGTGTTTCGGGTTTTTTTGTTGCCATTTTAAAGCAATTTATATCATTTTAGCGGAGCATCCTATAATTTGCTGGACTTCTTTATACGTTTTCCCTTCTCCAATCAACTTTTTAATCAAATTACGCTGTTTTCCCGAGTAATGTTTGGAACAGCCCATTTTACTTCGCAATTCATTAGTAAATATATTTTATAACAATGTGTGAAACATTGCTTCCCTTCCTCCTTAATAAAGCACAAGTAATGACATCTTTTTTTTACAGAATGAATGAAATCTCTAATTAAACTCCACACTGCTAGTATTTTGAACACACCCCTTTCAATACATTAGTCAATTACTCCGAACAAGCAGCATGCATGTCATGCTGGTTGGGTCTGTTGCTTTTCTATTACACTACTACTTCTAAATAAATTATTTGCAATGCAGTAATATCACTACTACTAAAAACAGTGGTTCATCAGGTTACTGATATTGAACTAGGGCTGGGCGATTTTGCAAAAAATTAAAATCTCGATTTTTCC
>NW_015783794.1:0-1360 GCF_001515625.1 Sinocyclocheilus rhinocerous | reverse complement strand
CAGAGCGCTATCACCATGAATGACTGAACATGAATGATTACTTCTATCGTAAAGGAACTTAGCCGTTGTTATATATACCTTGTGAGATATAAAATTAGATTGTGAAAAACAAACTTACAATTACATGAATAAAAAACTTTAATTACACTAAATAGTCACACTTAACTTTTTTTTTACTCAGAGGTGGAAATTATATTTCATATTTAAGCCTATGAGTTTATCATCATGAAAATGACAGTTTTTACATTCACTCGGACACATTTCTCGCTACTATAAATTTGTACTTTTTCAAAACTCAACACAGGTTTTCTTAACAGCTTACAGCTTGACACAGCAGTAAAGGTCACATGCAAAGCAATTAATGTCCCAAACCATCGCATTCTTCCATAACACTTGCAAAGGTTGTCACCCAACAAACACACTTTGTTACTCATAAAACAATACCCTAAAAAACACAACAACAGGTAGCATTATATACAATGGTTTATCATGTAAATTTCTTCAAAACAACAATGACAGCTGTTTAGAATTCACTGCAGTATGTTACATTGTCCATGTTTACATTACAGAACACAAAATTATTCCTAAATTAGTCTAAGTTAGCAATTGTAAAAAAGAAAATTGCATTCTGTCCACAAGTTTTTTCTGAATGCAGTTGGAACTGAGAATGAAAAAGCATTTTGATGAAGTAAAGAAACCTGTTAAAAACCAGCTTTCAAAAATAATTAAGGGAAATGAAATGACTTTTCCAAGTGTTTGTCCACATTGTAGTCAAGACTATCAAATGATTTGTAGAAAACGGCAATAAAATAAATTTTTTTAGTTTTTTTTAAACGATTTCATGTCCTTATTTTATAGATTATCGTATCTCCCACAGCAGACACACATTTGAATTTACATTATATTTGCATTATAATCCTTGTACAAATATAGACCGTTGTGCTGCGTGTGCCGAGTGTTTGATTACTCTAATGTAACTATAATTGCCGTACTTTCTTCCTCATCTTTTCAGGTATCTGATCTTTTAATGTGTTACACAAGAAAATAAACAGTAGAAGGGAAAACACACGGGTGGTGCAATAAACAGTGAGGACGGAGAAACTAGAGACCCTATGTTCCTGTCTGCCCCTCTGCTTCTGTCAATGCCTTCCTTCTTAGTGGTCTCTGAAGTGCTGATACAGTATCTACAAGCATTTTAATGTGCGAGTGAGTGAAGGGGCTTGAGCATCATTGTGGATGTTATACAAATCAACAATATTGAGTTTGTGAGAGAGACAGATACCACAGAGATAGAGACCATTAACACAGGCAGCAAGTGATAGATAGATAGATAGACAGACAGACAGACAGACAGACAGAC
>NW_015783793.1:0-1372 GCF_001515625.1 Sinocyclocheilus rhinocerous | reverse complement strand
ATATCGGTCGGGTTCTACACAATACTGCTGATTCACACATGTAGCCTATCCACTGACCAAATCAAAAGATAGGCTGATCTTGAGATTATCAATTAAAAATGTCCAAAGATCATTTGGGTACTCAAATAGGTCAGCAAGAACGACTTCTTCCTCAAATCACTGTATAATGAGAACTTCGAGTTATGCTGAAAAATACCAACTCAATGTGATAATGGAAATGTTGTGACTTCTGGAAATTCCTAATTGTAAAGCATTGTTGTTGTTTATATTTTATTTTGACTTTATTTTAAATGAGCAATTACTCTAGTGTAGACCGACAGACTGTGTTTATCTATTAAAAAACAAAGATCATGTTAGAATGAGAATTATAAGCTAGCAACATAGATAATGCAACAGAGATATGCAAGAGATATGCAGATATGCAAAATATGATGTTAAACTTCGGGTATCTCGATCAACGCCATGGGCAGATTACTGTAAAAAGCTTTAAAATGTAGATCAGGAGTGTCCACTTTGCTGATGGAATCACTATATTAGCTTCTGGCTAGAGATCCAACTTAGCATAATGCTATGGCACACAGCTTATCATGATTAATTAATAATTGGAGCTATATATAATACCTCAAGAGGTCTGACTGGGCAGCTTTGAGAGTATTCAAGAGAAATGTTGAAAATCACTAGGCAGAACATAAAGCAACATGCATGCTAACCCAGCTAACAAAAATATGTTTTGCTAGCATTCTCAGTGAGTTCTCTGAACGTTCAAAACATCTAGTTTTTTTAAATGTTTTTGGTTATATATAAATGTAAAGGGAACATTACATTTTACAATTTTGCAGGAATTATAGGAATGTTACTTTTGAATGTTCTCTGAACGTTCTGAAACTTAGTAATAAAAAAAAAATAAAAAAAACCTTAGCTGAACATCCAACTACATTTCAGAAAAACATGATGTATAACGTTGAACAAGCATTCTATTAATGTTACTGAAAGAATGTTTGTTCATAACTTTGGCTATCATTCTGGTTGAGGTTCTCTCAAAGTTCTGAGAATGTTCCTTACAACAAGCTATGTAAGCTCACATAATTTTTGCTAACTAGCTACGACAAGCATCAGAATACTTTGTTGGTACTTTAGTTTCTATCTTTGCGGGGTTGTGCAGAGTTGCTCCGCCTACAGAAAAATCTCATTGGTCCAGTGAGATTAAACATTAACAGTAATTAATAAGGGCGCCATTTATTTGCAAATGCTGTCTGTGTTGTTTTAGTGCAATCTATCCACCTTATTTTAGAACGATAAAATTGAATTACGATTAAAATTAAAATATTATCAGGAGGCAAATAGGTAAGTGTCAGGATTCTGGACTGTCTGT
>NW_015783792.1:0-1372 GCF_001515625.1 Sinocyclocheilus rhinocerous | reverse complement strand
TGTTAATAGAATGTCTAAAGTGGACTATCGAAATAGTGTTACCGAAAGGTCGGTGGTGAAACATCACAGAACAGCAGCAATGTGACTGGAGTGATGAGTGTTGGTTGTACAGTCAGGTGAAGAGAGAGATGCACACACACACACACACACACACGTTTGTACTTGTTTATGCTACATTGTGGGGACCAAATGCCAAAAAATCATTAAAAGTAGTAAATGATGTTTATCTGAAAGTGTAACAATGCAAAACAGGTTTTCTGTAAGGGGTAGGTTTAGGGTTAGGGGATAGAACATATCGTTTGGTCAGTATAAAAGTAAGAGAAGTCTATGGAAAGTGCCCACAATTCACAGAAACACACACACACACACAGGCAAAAGAGTAAATGATGTTGGTCCAAGAATAAAAACGCTGGTTATGGAGGTGACTGAATTCTGCAGGCAGGTCTTAGCATGGATATGGATAGTTATAATGAATATCTGCTACTTTAGTCTGATATGTTGAGAGCATATAAAAACAAAGTCACGCAGTAATGGTGGCCAAATTATGATAAATATACACCAAAGTGGCTCGGCACTCAGCCTTTTTCTTGTCTTGTGCATTCTGGATGACAGAAAACTCTGATGACCGTACATAATTCAGAGACTTCAGTAATACAGCTACTGCAAACTCACAGAACAAGACGCAGCTACACTGATTCTGTAGAGCCATGCAAAAATGCAAGGGAAGCCTAAGCAGCAGCTGATCAACTATCTGCAAAAATAAGACTCCTCTGAAAGGCGGCCAACATAAGAAGACAGTTCCAATAGAGTTAGACCTCCAGGTAAGAGTCAACTAGCACTTTAGCATTAACCCTAACCCTAACATTGCATAGGAATAAGAATGGGGAGAAAATCTCTATCCATTTTTGGAGCGCATACCTGAATAAAAGCTGAATAAAACCCAGCCCTCTTACTGACAATGTTCTCTAACAATGAACATATCTCCTGAGAAAGAGCTGCAGAAGAGACTGCATGAATTTTCATATTAATAATTTTCATTTGAATTAAGTTCATAATAATGTGTTATTTGGAAGGTATATACCAACAAACATTCTGAGATCATGCACTCCAGATAAATGTATATATAAATATATACACTGCCATTCAAAATTTTGGGATCAGTAAGGTTTGTAATGTCTTTTAAAGTCTCTTCTGCTCATCATTTATTTAAAATATAAACCTTTTGTAACAATACACACTACTGTTCAAAAGTTTGGGTAATTCTTTTTCTTTCTTTTTTTAAAAGAAGTGAATACTTTTATTCGGCAAGGATGTGTTAAATTGATACAAAGTGATAATAAAGACTTATATTGTTAGAAAAGATTTATATTTT
>NW_015783791.1:0-1372 GCF_001515625.1 Sinocyclocheilus rhinocerous | reverse complement strand
TGAAGACTTTTATTATCTTGCACTACAGCTTTGTGAATATGATATGGAGGATTACATGGAAAATGTCCGTCAGAAAGAACAAAAAGACAAAGACACCACTTTGAGGAAAATAGTGGAGGAGATTCTTCATGGCCTTCAAGTTCTTCACCGTGCTGGAGTGATATATCGCGATATAAAGCCTAGAAATGTTTTGATCGGTATTACAGGTTTTATTTACTGCTTTCGTGGCTTTACAAGGGATTTATCAAAGTAATGTTATACTTTGTATCTAAGGTGACTTAGAAACTCTGCACTATTCTCTCCACAGATTCAGGAAGAAATGCAAGGCTGGCCGACTTCGGCTTAAGTCGCAAACTGGAGGAGGGCAGAAGCACAGTGCATACTGCTAGAGCTGGCACACTCGGCTGGGAAGCAACCGAGATCCTGAATCAACACACAGGTTACAAGAAGAGCTCAGACATCCAGGTCTGTAAAATATCATGCATTAGCTGCAAAGATCAGCTAGCTTTAAACGCTAATATTTTGAATAAAATGTGATTCTAATCACAAAGTTCATTCTTTATAAGCTCTTGGTATTGTCGGTTTCTTATAGGTTGCTGGGATGTTGGTGTACTACATCCTCTCTGACGGGAAACATCCTTTTGGGGACGTGAAGGATCGTGAGGAGAACATCAAGAAAGGGCAGTACTTTCTTGAAGATTTGCAGGATATAGTAGCAAAGGATCTGGTAGATAGGATGATCAAAAAAGAACCGGCAAAAAGACTGACCGTTGATGAGGTCCTAGATCACCCTTACTTCTGGGATGAGGACAGGTAAAGAATACAGGTTTAATTTTTAATATTGAAATAACTTCTTCTGTTTACTCTTGACTCTCCTCTGAATCACTGAAGCCAGGATCTTGTTTCTAGATTGTGGACTCTTTAGGTTGGCATCTATCTTGAGCTGTGAGTCTGAGAATCGTAAAGTAATATTACAGTTCTGTCATTATTTATGAGGGTGTCGTCATGCTGTTCAGTCATAAGGACCACTTTTATGATGCCATTTTGTCATTTTAGAGCTGGACAGCCCTCTTTTAGTTTCAATTTATTGACAAGTGTGGCCAGAATATTCACATTTTCTGTGTTCTAGACTGAAATTAAGAAAGCCATAATGATTTGAAATAACATGAGGGTGAGTAAATGATGACTGAATATTTATATTTCCTTCAGGCAGGATACAGTCCTTAGAAAGCTGGGTGATAGGCCTGAAATTCAGAAATACGAGACTTTAGCAAAATTTCATCACCTGTACTTAAAAGAAAAGGAGCACACAGAGGGAAGAGAGCTGACCATTTATGAGGCCTTCGATGAACTTAAAATTGAGAATGAAAAG
>NW_015783790.1:0-1367 GCF_001515625.1 Sinocyclocheilus rhinocerous | reverse complement strand
CTGGGAACCTTATTTTATGGTTGCAAAAAAATAAAACCTAAAAAGAACGTTCCTAGAATGTTATTTCTTGGTTCTCAGAAAAATAACCAAACGGGAACCAAAAACTAATGTTAGGGGAACGTTCTGTGTTTGCTGGGTAGTCATATAAATGAACAGAGAAATGGCATACCAGTAATGATCGGCCCTTCTCCCAAAAGACATTCACTTCATGATTCTTTGAGATCTTAACACTTGATGCCCTCAAATCGACTGTAATTCCATTCTTAATGGTTGTATTATACAGCCTGTTGAAGCAAGTTTTAGAGAGAGAGAGAAAAAAAATCATATTTAATAAAAATCTTTTTTAGATCTGTTTTTATAAATTATACTAATAGTTTTTAGAAAATATAAGACATTTGGATGCAGTGTCAAGTTTATAAAAAAAAAAAAACTCACACTTTGTTATCCATGATGATGTTGTTGGTGGTGAGTTCAATGACTGTGCCCTCCAGATTGACTGTGATTTTGCTGAAAATGACTGAGTTATTTATTATCTTTTTTTGCATTTCAATGCTAAAATACTTGCTGTTGCACAACTCAGCCAGAATGTAGTTGCATGTGTCTGGCACTTGAAAGAAATGACCATCGAAGGTCTTGAAGTGGAAATTTCCCCATGTGCTACAGATCGTGGACTGATGATCAGGATTTGGTACAACTGAACCAAGAGAGAAAGTTTAAAAATGTGTGATCTAAACTAAATAGTAAACTGGCACTGAATAGGCACTGAATAAGCAGTTTCAGTGATTTTAAAAAATTTAAGGACTGCATACCTGTAGTTACGATCACATTTGTCATGTCAGGGAACACTAAAAATAAAAGACAAAGAGGAACATCATTAAACAGTTTGAATCGTTTTAAATAATTAAAACCTCCTTTTAATTATTTAATTAATCATAAATCAATGCATGTAGTACTAGGGCTAAAATAATTAATTGACTAATTATGCTAGGTGCAATTAATAAACTAAAATTATAGTTTCTATCGGGTCAAACTCAGTTTGTTCAAATTAAAAGTTTTGATGTGTGTATATTATTGTACTTAATAATAATAATAATAATAATAATACGTTTTATTTTTAGAGCACCTTTCCAGGGCTCAAGGACGCTTTACAATGTACATTCCACTAGAAAAGAATAACACTGAAAGGGGAGACAATGATGACAAACAATAGTTAGTAGAAACAGTAAAAGAGCATTATATAGACGGGGCAACATATAGCAGAAAATAATCTAGCACACCAAATACAAAACTTAAGGATGGTAACATTCAGAAAATAAGTGAGTTTTGAGTAATGATTTAAATTCAGAAATATTATTAACACAACAGAG
>NW_015783789.1:0-1371 GCF_001515625.1 Sinocyclocheilus rhinocerous | reverse complement strand
CGTATCAGCTCTGAGATTAGAATTGTTTCATAGTGTCACTTATTTTATTGATTTGTGAAATCACTTAATTTTCACTCCTAATATATATTTAAAAATCTAATTTTAATCAATTATTTAATTTATTCATTCATTTTTGTGAACCCTCCACATTTGCTGTGCCTTAACCTTCATAATGCACTCAAAATCTGCATTCAACTTTTGCATTCCTGGGTCTATTTGGACCTGGTGGAATGAAAGCTTATTAAACAGTCATACACAATTTATATAACTATTGCAGCATGAAAATATTGATCATCAATAGGCGTGCATATTCATGTTTATCAACAAAATTCAGTCCCAAAAGTGTGTGAAAGACATGGGAAAGAGGTTACATTTTTGAGAGAAGTCACATTCCTGTAGCTCCTGTAGAGCATGATGCTAGTAACGCCAAGGTCATGTCAAAAAAGTCTGCATAACATTGTGTAAAGTCTGTAAAGTTGATACTCGGGTCAAAATTGGACCTAAACACAAAAGGTTTTATGGTTATGGTTATATCTCTTAGAAATTAAATATAAATGGCCAAATGTCCACCCTGAATTAAGCACTCAGATTTGAACAATCTGTTGAACAGAAAAAAAAAGTATCTTCTGTATGCAAAGTGACTGGTATTGGTCATTTTGAAAATTCTTACAAATAATGATGCTGCCACTTTAGTTAAGGCATTTCCCCACTTGTAATTTAGTTCCAAATCTCAGGTGAAAAATAGCCATTTTAAATGGCTTGATTCACTAACGAATAAGCAGCAGTATTCCACTCTTTCCATTCATTTGAGAATATGAAACAGTTATAACCCCAAAGCTTACAAAGTTCTCATACCTGCGTTACTCTTTGCACCAAGCAGTCGTCAGCATATGTTCCTTTGTGTGAGCAAGGTAATCGATCAAAGCGGGAATCTTTGGCAATCCTACAAAAAAAGTTCAAATCAGCATAAAAACCAAGGAAGAAAGAGTAGCCACTTTCATACATAAAACCTGTTCAACCACAGTAAAATTCCAGTTTTACCTTTTCTGGTAAATGCACCACATCTACCATTTACATACACAATAGCTTTCTATCTTTTATCCATACTGTTATCATTCCAGATGGTGACAACTTTTGATTAAATCACCAAAAATGACCTTGAATATTCTGGAAACAGGGTTTCTCTCTCTCACTCAATTTCTGGGATTTTGTATAGAATTTGTGGGTGTCAGGGAGCCGCTATCAATATGCGGG
Organism: Sinocyclocheilus rhinocerous; assembly: GCF_001515625.1. NCBI lineage: Eukaryota > Metazoa > Chordata > Actinopteri > Cypriniformes > Cyprinidae > Sinocyclocheilus > Sinocyclocheilus rhinocerous. The sequence goes on along the minus strand of NW_015783789.1, from coordinate 117 downwards.
ACACTCCAGGAGAGGTGGGATGTCTGCCATTCACAAATCAGAGCAAAAATGATTACAGATTGCTTCTTTTTACCTCATTTGTAAGTTGCTTTGGATAAAAGCGTCTGCTAAATGATT
>NW_015783788.1:0-1371 GCF_001515625.1 Sinocyclocheilus rhinocerous | reverse complement strand
GTCTTTCTATTAAAATGCCTTGTCATCCCTAGGCAGGTTGATCATTTTGTGTTGCTGGTATTGGCACATGGTGGTTTTTTATGTTTTTTTGGAACAGGCAGATTAATTTAATTGAAAAGGCTTGTTGTGGTGTTATCGAGCTGAAGGGTGACTTGACCAACTCATTCAGTAGTTACAGGTCAGCTCTGCAGGTGGGTGTCCTTACATTTGCATCCCCTCTTAAACGTGTTCTCATCCATAAAAAATCATGGGGGGAAAAAGTGGAAAATGACTAGCGTCCAACCTCTCGTGAAGTTCGTGCTTGTAGAGTTTTGGCAGGCAGTGTGAATCATTGTTGGGGATAACTTTTTAATCATGTATGTGAGTGTGCGAGTTTTTGGACAGATTGAATAAGATTTTGTGTCTTAAAGAGATGTAAAAATGTAAAATCCAGAAATGTAAAATCTTTGATTCTTCTTTATGTGGAAAACAAAAGAAGATGTGTATTGGTCCATGTCAGTTGAGTCCAAAACAACATTGGAAAACTTTGACTTTCATTAAAAGAAAATAACATTAAATAAAGCACAAGATGTTTCAAAAGTTTGTTCCTACACTTATAAAATAAGATACTTTGAAAAATGTCGTGTTTTTTTGTTTTGTAGAACCATTTTGGGTTCCCCAAAGAACCTTTCAGTGCACCATTTTTAGTGTAACGAACATTGTAATAATCTGAAGAACACTCTTAAATATAAAGGTTCTTTATTGGCATTGTTGGTTCCATGAAGAACCTTTAACATCCACAGAACCTTTCTATTCCACGAACGGTTCTTTTTAGTGGAAAAAAAATGTTCTTTAGATTATTAAAATGTTGTTCACGTTAAGAAGAAAAAGGTGGTTCTTTTAAGAACTGTTAAGGTTCAAAACGGTTCTTCTGTGGCATCGCTTTGAAAACCCCTTTTGGAAGCTTTCTTTTTTTAGAATGAAAGAATCTTTTGTGCAATGAACCATCAACGCCAATTAAGAATCTCTATTTTAAGAGTGTACAACTGGTTCAGAAACACTTTTCACTCAGAAATTCCTAGAAAATTTCACAAATAATTACCAAGAAACTACATGTTGATTTAAATGGGAAATTGTGAAGTAGAAAGACTGAAATAGTAGTTCCTTGTAAACAAACTCCAGTAACCTTCATTTTATTTACAGCTTTGAAAAAGCATTTTTTGGAGATCCAGTAAGCACTCTTCTGTCCTTTGTAGGAGGATGTTTCCAGTTCTGAAAGTCAGTGTGACGGGTCTGGATCCCAACGCCATGTATTCGTTCCTGCTGGACTTCAGCCCTGCAGACGGTCACCGCTGGAAGTACGTGAACGGCGAGTGGGTCCCTGCGGGCAAA
>NW_015783787.1:0-1354 GCF_001515625.1 Sinocyclocheilus rhinocerous | reverse complement strand
TTGATGAGCAGAAGAGACTTCTTTAAAAACATTACAAGTCTTACTAATCCCAAACTTTTGAACGACAGTGTATATATATATATATATATATATATAAAATATGATATATTAGTGAGGGTGGTGTAAACTTAATATATATGATGTGATTGTGGAGCCGGTCAGGGTTTGTTTGGTGCTGATGCTGTGCTGATGTCCAGCAGGACTGGAGAGCCCAGCCCAAAGACCAGCCTCGAGACACACGGCACGACGGGGTAAAACACAGCAGCTGCGCATGTCATGCATGTAGCGTAAAGCATCCTGACCCATGCTGTAGTCTGTGATGATGATGTGAAACTCTGCCTTCAGCTGGCAGGTAAACTGGAGTCGCTGGAGGCTCGTCTGGTCAATCTGAACAGTATAGCGGTGAGGATTCCTCATGTTCAGTCTCGTGTGGGGTCAGGGAGCAGCTCCAGTCCGTGTACTCCAGCGCTGCAGAGAGCGGCCAAACCGCCGGTACGAGACACATCACAGCTCTGCTCTGCTCTTATGCACTCAAACATACCATAGCTTCTCTGTGGGATGGACAGTGTTGGGGAGTAACTAGTTACATACTATACAGCAAACATACTTTACAGAGCTTTACAAAGGCCAGACTCTCACATTATTCCAGCTATAAAGACATAAAACAAGCATGTAGGATCTGAATGTGTGTGACTGTGTGGTTTCAGAGCATGAGCGTGAGTCCCAGTCGAGAGCTTCATCACAGCAGCTCCGTGACAGACCTCTCGTCTGCTCCTCTGTCTCCAGCGCTCGATGAAGTCTTCTTCAGCCCTGACGAGCAGCCGCCCAAGGTTAGAAAACCCTGGTCATGACCCTTCTGTTCACACTCAGACCACACTGTTCAGTACAGCATTCAGAGGAAAGATCAGAGTCACCCGCAGCTGAGGAAGACTAAGTCATGAGTGTTTTGCTGCGTCAGAAACATCTGTATAGGTGGCAGCTGCTAAAGTGCGGTCGAAACAGCTTCCTCTCCCCAAGGGAGGTGCCTTCCTTCCTTCCTCTAATGCGACACATGAACGGTTAGCACACAAAAATACATGTGAGGATGCCACAGAAACCCAGAATGTAGGTCAAAGGTGATCAATGTAGAAAACTGGGGGAGAATAATCAGCTTTATGACCCTGAACAAATGCCAATAAATAATAGGGCTGTCAAAGCGGCTGAAAAACTAAATTCGAATTTTGTACTGAAATAATATCAATATTCGAATTTAAAAGGCATATTGTCAGTTAGGGGGGAAAAGCGTTTGTCTTCTCTCCTGAGGCCACGAGAGGGCGCATCCAGCAAAATACTACTAATGCACGTTTATTCAAAG
>NW_015783786.1:0-1371 GCF_001515625.1 Sinocyclocheilus rhinocerous | reverse complement strand
TTAAGGGGGTCTGAATACTTTCCGTACCCACTGTATATGAATCAAAAACATTTTCACAACAGCCCATACTCTTTCGGTTCTAGGCATTGGGATGGTCGTGATGACAATACCACTGTCATGATATAACACCTGTAATGAGGTGTTGTGTCGAAAAAGAGATATACAGCCATTTGCATTATCCGAGACACACATGGCGAAACATCATTATCAGGTGTTCGTACCAGCAAAATGTCTCAGCAATACCAAACACAATTCACAACGGGTGTCAAATTCACAGCAGGCGCCCGCTCTGAATGGCCTGTCATAAAACCCATGTCTTTTTCTGAATGTGTCTATAACCCATGCCACAAAAGTCATTTAAAATCCACAGCAACATTTCAAAACGTGCGTTAGGAGAACAAATAGAAAACGAGAAGCCTTTTTCCCAGGGAAAGTGCATGTGGCAGCATTTCCCCGTGTTTGTAATGGCTCTAATGATTCCTCGCTCCATAATTGGATCTGAGCTAATAAAATCGCATTTGTCTGTTTAATATACATGAATAAACGTTTGCTGCTTTGTATTCAAAGTTAATGTTCTCCTGCAATCCAAATTACCCGAAATGTTTTTTCCTCAATATTATGGTAATGATTGTACTGTTGTTTATCATTGTACAATCAAACAGGTTGCATCTATTGCTAATTCATAACTTGAAACCGGGAGACATTGCACTCACAGATTTCACCGCTAATGGCTTTGTGTCATGGTTCCTCTGCTAATAGCAGTTAGATAACAACCCAAGGCCTTTTTCAATTGATCTGCAGCAAATTAATTTTGAGTGAAATGGAAATTTTATCATTTATGTACCTAATCCTGAGCCAACATTTTAGCGGTCTGCCATCATACAAAACACCTCAGTTTCACCTGTAGGAAAGAACAATCACAAATGAGATCTTTAATCATTTCTTTTCTCCTAAACAGCAGTGAAAGCAAAAGACCCCAGTGATCTCATGTGTCTCTGCTAGAGTTTCAGAAAATATCTCTACAATGTCGCAAATTGTGCTCAGATCAGTCAAGATCAAAAAAAGTCAGCAATTAAAATTCTTCTCACTTGTGTCTATTTTTATCTATCCTATATAAGCAATTTAAGGAGCAAGATCTGAGATAAAAACACAACTAAAGCCCTATTCGGACGGTAATTGTCTCATGTGGACAAATGTAATAATAAATTTAAATGGCACCTCAGTGATAAAACTCATGAATTCGGATAGGGATTTATTCACGGTATAATGAGAATAACTTAATATATAATATCCTATGTATTATTTGATTTTAAAACCTCCTGTTTATAAACGTTGGAAAATAGATGCACTATAGTTGAAATGGTTATCCGT
>NW_015783785.1:0-1371 GCF_001515625.1 Sinocyclocheilus rhinocerous | reverse complement strand
TAAGAACTCATGCATCACTGGAGACAGAAAGGAGAATGTGGCATCAGGGTGAGTGACATCACCATTGATGCCCAAAAAAGCTGAAAGCATGGGGTTGTGCAGAAAAGAACGCAGGCCGCAGGATGTGACGTCGCTGCAGGAGCAAACCGGATTGGTAAGTTTTCCCAAACTGGACACAAGCGCTCTGGTTTGTTCTGCATGCATCTTCGGTTTCTGCAGGAGCATGTGTGTGATAATGCTGAGCAGGTGAGTAAGAGTCTCAGGTGGGGTGTTTTTATTCGCGAAATGAGTTTTAAACACATTGCAAAGCGTCCAGCAGAAGGCCGGACGAAAACACTGCTCGTACACTCCCAACACCTGCTCACATTGGCGAAAAAGTCTCTCTGCTTGGCCTCTGTCGTCAAACAACTGCTGGAAGAACGTTCTCCTCTGGGTCTGGGAGAACCCGACCACCTCAAAACATCTCAAAGACTCGACTGGCTCTCGGGAGGTGATCAGCATTGAAGCCTCAGCAAGCAGAGATCCGTGAAGTAGACTGCACAGCAAGACCGAGCCGGACGCTTCTTGTTGTACATCACATATAAGACTAGATGAGGACAATGGAGTGCATAGAAGGTTCTGCAATCGCTCCAATCCATCAAGCACAAGAAGCAGAGATTGAGGCCTCTGTAGAGCGCCGGCGAGAGTCTCTGTGGAAATGTGAGTGTGTATGCAGCCCAACATGTTCTGCAAACTCTCTGCTTTCTCTCCAAGAGCGGCCAGCTCCCAAACCGGCACTCGCATGAGGAGGGCGTAATGTTGCAGGCGCGCACCTGTCGTCCAATCCCAAATGACCTTTTCTACCGCTGTAGTCTTACCCATTCCAACACCACCATAAAGAACCAGCCTACGGCCTTCAGATCCAGGAGAAAACTCTCGAGATATGACATCCTCTAAAGCTTCCCGATCTCCTCTCTTAACCCTTGTGTGGTCGTCCTCATACGCACACACTGAGAGGGCCGTGTAGTGGCCTTTCTGGATCACCTCTCGCACAGGCTGACCTCCCAAAAGAGAATTGGGCAGAGTTGAGTTCAGCACAGAGTTTCTCAAAGTCTCCTTATGTGTTTGCTGCTGATCTGTGGAAAAAGAAATGATAAGAATAAATGAAGAAGTACTTCATTACATCACGTCCATCTATCCATCTATCTATCTATCCATTCAGAAATTATTTTGAGAGAACGCAGATATTCGGCTTTCATCAAACTTTCCCACGGAGTCTTCTATTGGTTTACGCTGGATCGAGTCCGACAGCCCTGCTAAAAATGTGTAGTACAAATCTGAGCGCTGGTCTGAGATCTCCTGCACGGATTGGTCGAGATAAAAGGAGGCGGC
>NW_015783784.1:0-1371 GCF_001515625.1 Sinocyclocheilus rhinocerous | reverse complement strand
CCATTGAAAACTATACGAGTGACACGTCTTGGGTATTCTAAAGTCTTTGGTTTCAAGGCAGTTTAGTGAACCTTTAAGCACACTTCTTTTTTCACAAGAGGCATGAAGATTTTCTCTGACGCTTAGTGAAACACAATGGGTCACGTCATTTCAACATGGTGAAACAAGGAAACAATACATAATTAAAACCCTTCTTATAAAAAAGTGAGTAAATCTCATGTAAGTGTACACCATTCAGATGACTCTTCACAATAGATCAATTTGTTTCTTAATGTGTAAAACTTTTTCAATTAGCACCAAATTATAACTGAATGCACCTTAATTGCTTACTGTGTATGGAGACTATAATAGCCATATTTCTAATAAATGCCAAAAACAGTTTTTTCCTTTTAAATGTCAGTATCGTGCCATCATCATCTGGCAAAATTACTGAAAACTCAAATTCCCATAAATGGATGAACGTTCATTACTTTCATCTGATGGAATTCATGCCAACTCAGATTTGTAGAGTCTGCTTGAAGAAGAGCTTTTCATTTCCTAATGATTAACGTTTCATGGCAGCCTTCACAAAAGCGGATTTGTTGTCTAATTTTTTTGGTCTCATCACTGGGAATCTGCAAAGGTCAAGAGAGCTTGAACATAAGAATATGACAAGAAGAGATTCAGACACTGCAGTGACTTCACATATGTATGAAGGTCAAAAGTGGTTAGCGCTTAGCAGGAGGCTAATAGCTGAACATATCTCATCTAAATTTAAAAGGAGGGGTTATCTGGAGTGTGCAGCATTTGTCTGTGATGTTTTTTGTGATTAAAGTGCTTATTCATATTCAGAATGTATAGATCAGACCCTGTGAACTTACAACAAGTGATGACTATCATCATTTCATGATGTTCATAGCTATCAATTTTATTTAAGTGCCCTTTTAAGCCTTAGACTCTGACTTGTAACATTGGACAGTAAACATAAAGTACGGCAGAATGTTTTTAAATGGAAATGTCTTTGTGGAATACAACACCGGTAGGGAGCTGACCGAGAAATCCCATGTGTAATTATTGATATCCAATTACCCTTTCATATCTCTTTCTTCCAGCCTCAAGGCCTTTGCTTGCAATGCAAAATAATTCACATCATTTGGGGAGCTGTAATGAAAACCACAGTGAAAGAAGTTTAGCATCTGTAGCAGACACCCAAGAGAAGGTTCAAGAAGAGTTTGTCGACATGTTAATTAAATTCATTCTGATTTTAAGTCATTGTTAAAAACATGCTTTTGTCTTTACAGTTCAGGAATGGCACATGCGGTGGTTAAAAGTCAGTTTTAAAGTAATTATGTCCTGAAGCCATTGGAGGTCTTATTGAGGACATTTCATGTG
>NW_015783783.1:0-1371 GCF_001515625.1 Sinocyclocheilus rhinocerous | reverse complement strand
CCCCCGTCCCCCACCCACCGACACTTGGACCGGTCCGAACTGACAGAATCTCAGCAGGCAGTGGAAGAGGTTGGGCTCGAGTCAGTGTTTGAATAAGTCTTGAGCACCGTGACGTCAACAAGCAATAATGTGATCAACAAGCCAATTTTCCACCAGCATTTGTATAAACGTACAATGCGAGTTAATAATATTATACTTCTGCTAGGAATCATTTCCTAATAAGGCAAGCCTCTATTGCTATTGCATTGTGGCATTTATTTCCTTTCATCACTATGAGCTTGTAAGGCCAATGAAATAATAGTCAGATATTTTTTGTTTGTTTATTGAAACTTTAATTAAAATCTAAAAATGTTTGATATAGTGATACATAAAAATGAATACAATTCAGATGTATCAAATATGATCTATCAAATATATAATATTTAAATACATCTGGATTTTATGGCTGTGGATATAGTGAGAATATGGAGCTCATACTTGAGGAGGGATCAATTCAGAGGGTCAAACTGTGCAAAAATATGAATTTTGGTGCAGTTGCTGGTATTTATATGGTAAAAATGAAAGATGTAATTCTGATAGCTTTTGATGTAAATCAAACTGGATCATATTTGATACTAACATTTTAACATGTTTTTTTTCTAAATAATGGTTTATGGATAATCAAGTAAACCTAAGTTGCTTCAGTCTACTAAATGTTCGTCTTAAAATATTAATAACAATAGAAAAGTTATTCTTTTGATCATGTTGATAATTTGGAGGCCAAATCAATTTGTGTATCAAATATGATAAAGTAGGCTTTATAGGGCTAAAGTATTTAAATGTTGTTGTTTCATGCCAATTTTATTATATGCCGTGTTTAATTATGTAACTATGTCAGCAGCAGAGATTCTCTACTGGAGATACACTCTTGTAACTCCATGTTAAATTTTGATCTGGAAACCATTTGAAGCATATATGGATGATTTATATTTCATGTATTCTCAGGTTGTCAGTTAACAGGAACTAACCTACCAGATGAACATGAGAACTTATCAGAGCGCAGTTGCCAAGGAAATGGTCAGTGCTGTGAGACTGAAGAGAGAGCGGACAAGCAGGCGCTTAACCCACAGATCGCTGTGATATTGTCAGAGTTACAGGACAATATGCAGGATGTGCTGCACAGACTGACCACACTGGAGCTTCTCACAGCATCAAAAGTAAGACCAGCACCAAAATATGGCTCGATACATGTAAACCACAAGCCTAGACTGCTCGCCAAGGCTGCATTTTTACTTCACTAATGTGAAATATTATTGCAATTTTAAAATAACTTTTATATATTAATACATTGTAAAATGTAATTTATTCATGTGATGCAAAGCTGAATTTTCA
>NW_015783782.1:0-1370 GCF_001515625.1 Sinocyclocheilus rhinocerous | reverse complement strand
ATATATATATATATATATATACTGTATATATATATTGTAGTGCTTTGTCTTATTGTAGTATTATAAATTTATATTATGAGTTGATTTATTTCATTGTGCAGTACACGCGTCAAATGTTCCCTATAAATGAATATGACTTGACTACTGTGCGGCATCAAGAAATATTGCACTATTAATGGAACTGGACTGACTTGTATTATAATATATTGTGTGTTATTGTCAAAGGACTATTTGAATTTAGAAAAGGTTGGCTTTATGAACAACAAATGATATTAAAGGGATCTCAAACATTGTTTATCCAGTCTCTGATGATCATGCAGATCTGTTTTTAGATTTGGTCTATAATGAAGAAACTTACATAAGCACAATAACAAACCTGCCCTGAATAATATGAAAATGTCTCAAGAAGATGTCAAATCCACCACAGATGTGTGATGAATAGATCAGCAGCTCCAAAGACGGTGTTATGTAACATTATAAGCGATTAGTGTTCTCATCACATTTATTTACTTACTGAAACCCAGCCAGAACGAGGCTCTCTGAGAAATATACAGAGATTGACAGAGAAATTTGACTGGATGTGTCCGGCCTCTCAGCTTGTGCAATGCTGAACAGATCGACTCTGAAGGATTCTGGTATGTACTAAAGCTGCTTTTGTTTATGCTGCATGTCAATGTAGGGACAATTATTCTGTAACCAAAGTGTAAATTGTACTCTGTAAAATAAACTGTTATGAAGTTCAATTATTTGTGACACTGCAAGTCAAATGCATCTTCTGTGTCTCCTCTTTAGGTATTCTCAAGCAGTATAAGGGCTTCGCTTTACATGTTATTTGAGCAGACATTCCTATGATTCTTCCAGGACATTTAGACTAATTGTATTGGATAGTGGAATTCTAAGCAGCAATTATCCAGCATGTTCTCTCATGGAGCAAGTAAACGTGAAGAATCCGAGAGCCCGCTGGCCATTGGCTAACCTGACTTAAAATCATTACGTGCAATTACAAACACCACCCTTCTGCTGCAGCAGTTTGCACAGACGTGCCTGATCAAGAAAAAAGGAGCTGCTTTGATGTTTGTTGACGTGCTGATTTACACGATGTCGTGCTACGGTGCTTTCCTTTGAGCAACAGAGATCGTGCTCATATGCAGTGCATTGTATATGCTGTATAACATGCAACAAAGAAAATATTACTCAGCATGATAGACCCACAGACACAAACAAATACATAAAGGTTTTGTCTGAATGCATTAGTTAATAAAAGAACAACAATAAAGTAAAATGAGCCTGTGTGGGTGGAAAAATAAAGCACAAAAACTTTTACAGTCATGCTATTGCATACAGTCAAAGGCCCTTATCTGGTTATAACA
>NW_015783781.1:0-1370 GCF_001515625.1 Sinocyclocheilus rhinocerous | reverse complement strand
ACATGTGTAACATGCCCAACTGGGGCTGCCACATAGACACAACTTGTAAAACTCTCCAAGCACCTTCGTGGCACAACTAATACAATGCTTTGATGCAGAAAGCAATGCTTTTTCATACGCGGTGGTATCTGTTGTTAGCGTGTATGCTTATTTTGTTTTTTGACATTATTTTTCAGGCTCTTGAGATCATTTCCATGGCAACGTGTCAGCAGGTTGCAGCTTCAATCTCCACGGACAGCAACGGACGTGTGAATGTGTGTGCGGGAGGGAGAGAGCTTAGTGTAGATTTATCCACCATGCTGTACAGTAGACAGGCCGGGCTTTAGCGCATTAGCTTTCATGCGGTATCTATGCCTGTTCACCTGGCCGAGTGTGCATGACCACGCACTACTAAAGACCCTCGCTCTCAACTCCGGAGGGAGGTGGAAAGCAGGTGTCCCATGACACGGATTCATGTAGTCGCATGGAATTTTCTAAATACTGTATGTGACTTACTCCATCATTTTTTAGTCATTTTGACCTAGAAAACAGCGAGTTTAATGCACTGAATGAAAAAGTAAAGCCTTAGTTTTCTAATGATACAGTAATTATGTTTCTGTCATTTAATTGGATGCTATACTTTTGTTTTTGTTTTTTGGCCTCTAAACATTTCAGATCCTTTTCAGGCATTTCTTTGTTCTTTAAATAAATAAATAAATAAATAAACAAACAAACAAACAAACACACAAACTGTCATCATTTTATCACCCTCTTATGTCATTACAAAGTTCTACTTTCTTCTGTGGAACCCAAATATTTGACCAAAACAAAAACAAAACAACAACAATAATAATAATAATAAAAATTTAAAATAAATAAAAATGCTGAGACATTTTTAAAGTGTTTTAAAACCACAGAAGAAAAAAAAAAACCTAGGTAAACAATGACAGAATTTTCATTTTTGGGTAAACTTCAACTTTCTTCTGTGGAACCCAAATATTTGAACAAACCAAAACAAAACAAAACGCTGAAATATTTTTAAAGTGTGTTTTTACAGAAGAAAAAAAAAGTGAGTAAAACAAAACTAAACTAAACTAAAAAAAAAGCTACAAAAAAATCACATAACAAAGAACAAAATGCTGAGACATTTTTAAAAGGTGCTTCACAGAAGAAAAAAAAAACATGAGTAAACTATGACATAATTTTCATTTTTGGGTAAACCTTTCTTTTAAATAAGTAAAAAATACAATATTGCATATACATGTTGGGTATTATTTAATGTTAATAATTTTAGTGATATGCTACCCTTGAGAGTTAATTTTTCAAGCAGTGGACATTGACTTTCTTGAGTAAGTGTAATAACAAATGACATTCTGATTGCTGACATTTTT
>NW_015783780.1:0-1371 GCF_001515625.1 Sinocyclocheilus rhinocerous | reverse complement strand
TTCTGAATCTTTTCCTTTCTCTCGTTTTGCTCTCTTTTGCTCTGACTAAGGCACCATGAATTCTGGGAGAAAGGCAGCATAGATGGAGGGGAGTGGTGCAGAAATACTGACAATGTTTTTCCCAGTGCTCAGAGAGACAAGGTGATGAAGTATCTCCAAACAAGCAAAGATAGGTGGGGGAACAGGGGGAACGAGGAAAGGAAAAAAGAGAGATCGATGACACATTTCTGTGTGATTTTACCCCCGAGATATGAGTTGTACATACAATATCAATGAGCCAAAAATGACATACTTTTTTCAGATAACTCATAGTAGTTGCTCGGAATAAAATTCTGTCGGTGCAGCTTTGAAAAACTACTACATGATTGCCATTTATCATGAATATCAAAGACATGTAGATTTGTTAGTATAAAGGTACAATTTTAGTTTAGCATGTAAGGGGACTAGAGTTACAAAACGGACCTATTGGGTATAAATAATTGTATGTGTGTGTGCGTGTGTATGTGAGCGCGTTATTTAAACAGTGTAAGATATATAGTTAAGAAACTATGACACATCTGAACAAAGATATGCCAACTTTTTTTTCTTTCTTTTAAAACTTAAAACATACATAATTAGTCACCAAAATACACCATTATTAAAATTCACTACAGACTAATTGAAATCCTCTATAGATATTCATTGCTGCAGAGGAGTGGATAATATAATGAATTAATCTACATTCATTTTGTGGTTGCTCTAAGCAAAAGCTGGCCTGGTCAGCACAGTGAAAGTGTGGCCTCCTCTCTGAAGGGAAGCACTGATTAAAGACCAGGCCAGATGGACCACAGCGGTCTTCCTCATCGTGCTCGAGAGCTCCGACTGCGATCAAACACAGCAAAGGCCACCCTACAGCCAACCGTCATACAACTCGATCTTCACCATTGCTCAGTCCCCCTCCAGCCAACAGTCAGTGACTGCACTACGCAAATGAGATAGAGAGAATCGTCAGTGATGTTAATGATCAGTAAAGAGCTGAAGTGTCTCGTTCAATGTCACCTTCGTTTGGAACTGGCCACGAGGAGAGCCTCCCACCGGGTTCGATATTTGCTCAAGGATTCACCTCATTTGCCACGTTCATCTCATTTTCCCCACAAATAATGAGGCTTTCCTTAGAGTAAAACAGAAAAAACACCTATTAAAAGTCATCATAAGTACCATCAAAATCAGCATAATAGTTATTAGTAATCGTATTTTTGACCTTGATATTAGCACTGAAAATGTACAAAACTCTCTGAGTCTCTCAGCAAAATTGAACAGACATGGACAATACATACATTTTTACCAGTTAAATCATAATTCAAACATTACCTGAATCCATATCCTCTAAAC
>NW_015783779.1:0-1370 GCF_001515625.1 Sinocyclocheilus rhinocerous | reverse complement strand
TAATATAAATAGCATATATCACTAGAGTATTTAATAGCCTACCATAAAAATGTGTTTCTAGCTGGGAAATCTGCACTCAAATGTTATAAATAATATGCTATTTATAATATGATAAAATGTTAATATCAGGCCATAGTGTTGATCCTCTAGGAAGCAATGGACACCACCACAAATGAAATTCACTTTTATATGTAAATCACAAACTGCAGACACAACAAATACATAATAAGTACTAAATTGATTTGGTGCTTAAAATTTCTTCTTACAGTTGTGCTGCTTAATATTTTTGTTTTTCCAGGATTCTTTGATGAACATAAAGTTAATTAAAACAGCATTTTAATTTTAGTCTTTTAATATTTTTTTTTTAGATGTCTACATAGTTATAATTTTTTATTTCACTTTAGTTTTAGTTATTTTAGTACCTAGTTAAACTAAATGAAAATGAGAAATGTTGAAAGCTAAAATAAAAATAATTTTGTTCTTACTTGACTTGCATGTTTGATGCTATTAATAATATATTACCTTCGTCCCCCACAACATTTAGCTTAACAGGTGGGGAGACTCACAGACAGTTAGAAGCAGAAGCAGGATGGGCCTGGAAAAGGTTATCTGCTGGGACACAAATCATTTTCAATGAGAGCCGGACAGAATTTAAAGTGATAGTTCACCCAAAAATGAAACTTCTATCATCCTTTACTCACCCTCATGACGTTCCAAACCTATATTGCTTTCTTTCTTCTGTGAAAGACAAAAGAACATATTTCAAAAAGAACCTATATCCCATTGACTTTCATTATGGACAAAAACTGTGTGTGGTGGTGATCCAGTCTACTGTTGGCAGTGCTGGGAATGAGAAGTCAGAGAGGTCAGGGCATGTGCTGGAGGGATGAGGCGACTGCTGGGCGTCTGTCACAGCTTAAGATAAAACCAGTGGGCGGGTCTGGCGCGCTGCAGAGGTACAGATTAGACATAATACAGAGAGCCGAACAGAGACAAGAAAGTGTGTCGGTAGAAGATGGCTTCTTACATCGGTCAGCTGTTGATAGGTGTCCCTGATCCAGGATCAGTCAAATTCAGACTCCTACCTTGAACTGAGATGTGCTGTGGAAAGATTATGCCTTTCCTTTCCCTGTAGGAATAATCCTTGCACGAGTGAGAATGAATGATGAGCAGCAGGATGAGTATCAGCAGAGCTCTCCCACACACCACTCGCTCAGAGACATTCTGGCCTGGACAATTATTTCTGAGTCCACTCCCTACATCCCCACACCAGTGACTGCAGGGCGACTGTGCTGGACGTGCTTTACCTCTGACCCCCGGGGTGCATACACTCAAAAAAATATTTAACCCCAAAAGTTAAAACTTATGTA
>NW_015783778.1:0-1370 GCF_001515625.1 Sinocyclocheilus rhinocerous | reverse complement strand
TTTATTCCGTACAGATAAAACTCCACTTGACCCGTGTGTGTGTGTGTTTTCTTTCCCTCCTGTAGGATAATGAAGACAACACATATACTCAATACAGAAACAGTCTAATACAGCTTCCACTGCACTGTTGTGTCTTTCATGAAGCAGCAACTTGATAACCAGTAGAGTTGGATATCGTTTGAATTTTATTCAGATTCCGATTCTTATCAATTCCCAGTTTCGATTGCAATGTGGTAACAAAAAAAAGATGTCAAACATTCAGATATCAATTCAGTCTCTTTTTGCAACACATTTAATTGCAGCTGGATATCAAAAATCAGCAGGACTCGTTTAAGAGCTGCTTGTGTGCAAAACAGAGCTGCACGATTCTGGATAAATTGATAATGTATTATTTTTTTATTTAAATATAGGTCATCTCTCACGATTCTTAAGAAAAAAGACAACTAAACAAAACAACATGTAATGTATGAATGAATGATTCAATGACTCAAAGGCTTCAGTTGTTACGTTACTGGACGAATCAGCAAATGATTGAATGAATGACATTTTTAACAGTCACTTGTCGCCACCTACTGGCGTAAGTGTCAAATTACTTTCAAAAGGTGATTTAATCTATGTGATCACTACTGAATCAATAGGTGGAATTTTACAACAAGTTTGCGATTCCTGACCTTTAATATCTGAATCCAGAATTCCAGGATTTTTTCGATTCCCAACCCTAATAACCAGAAATACCTCTAGCAATGTGTTTTTGTCCCCAATATCTACTTATAATGCTAGTTTAAGTTTCTTCCACCAAAAACAGTAATATTTTTATCTTCGATAACCTGTCCAAACCAGGTGTGATTTGCACAAAATGTTGTGCATGCAACATAATGGATGGATGGATGAATATACAGTTACAGTGTGTAGAGCAAGGCTTTTGACCAAAAATATTGCTCTGTAAGCTACACTTTTAAAAAGAAAAACTGTTTGCAAATGATGCAACGCTTCAGCAATGACATTTTAGTTCTTTAAAGTTCTATTTTAAAAATATCCAAATACACAAGACTTCTGTGACTGTGTTTTTGAACGTAGCATTTGATGCTGTTTGTTCGTATTTGAGGACAATCATTGAATTGTTCTCCTTCACAGCACACAAACACCTCGAGTTTAAGAGTTGTGTGTGAAAATCCTGTCTGAGATTGTACAAGCGTATAAAAGTCACGCTTTGGCCTCACAGGTTTGTGTGAATGTTTGCAGAAGTCGTGTCCGTATCGGCACAGGTGAACACAGCGAGGGATTTGGAGGATGAAGGGAGATGTATTTATAATCGAAATCTGTGCGTTTCCCTCTCAGCCGCTTTCCTTTCAAATACAAAGACAAAGAAC
>NW_015783777.1:0-1369 GCF_001515625.1 Sinocyclocheilus rhinocerous | reverse complement strand
TTTTTTTTTTATTCAAGAAATGTTTTACAATAGTGCAAACACACATTTCTTAGAAATCTAGAACATTTCCAAAAAAGCATATATTAAACAAATGAAGTCAATTTTGCACAAATGTATTTTTTTATCTTCTTATCCGCCGAGCGGCACATACTACGTCACTTCCGCAGTCTTCGGTTGATTTGAATTAACGATATTACGGTGCATAACTTACTGGAACAAAGCTGAGCAACGTGTTGTTGCTGGTGACAAAACCAATGATTATATATATGTACATTGAAGCGATACTGGCGTTAAAGACCAGCTGATCGCTGTCCGATTCTGTGAATGAATGCCCGCATTGCATTGTGGAATATGGGCTTTGAATGCGTCTTAGCTCGGATCATATCGTAATGTTCTGTATTACAGCATACTGTAATATTTCACCGGTAATAAGACCGAAATAATATTAAAATAAAGAAATTAATACCATGATAACATCTAAATAAATATCGATAGGTGTAGCGTTATAGTTTGAAAAATATAAATAAACAACAAAGAAACCCAGCTTCCCTGGCCCATATAGACTGAAATAATAACATTAAAAGTAAAAAAAAAATATTGTCTTCTGCTTTTTACCCATCCGGGGGTAGACTTGCACACACACATTCAGTGCGTCAAAGTCAATGGAAGGCCACAGTGCAGCAGCCAGGGTTTCATGTGCCTTGCCTTTAGAAGCCTTTTAAAAAAGCGTTTAGAAACCTTCCTGAATTAGAAACCATGCTTTCACATTTTTAGAGGCTTCTGGACCCTCTTGACCTCTGGTCCTGGTAAGCCTGTTCATTTATCCACCCCTGCCTACCTCAGCTACCCTTTATACAGAAAATGTATGGTTTAGCTGGTGGAATCAACTGTCTCTTAATGGTGTCAATTAATATGAATGAAAACATGTCCCACCTTCCTACATACTTTGGTGCATCATATTGCAATATATCATTTGACGCGTGAAAGAATATTTCAGCTGACTGGCTAACCCACAAGGTGAATGGAAAGACATAAACAGAAATATAGGTATACTTTGATTTATTTGAACACAGCTTTTAACAAAAATCAATAATAATAAAGAAAAAAAACAGCATGACAGCATGTTAGGGTGGAAACCATTGAAAGTGTGTAACGTGGCTCCTCCTTCTCATCTAAAATCGTCACATCCGCAACCAGGATGGCTGTGCCCGTAACGGCGAACTCGACAACTCATAGCAGGTATTCAACTCATATTGAATTACAGACCAATGGGTGACGTCACACATGGTTGGCACCTGGTGAGAACTGGCAGGCCGGCTCCCATGTCTCCTCCCAGATTTTTCCACTGTAAGTATCAGTAAAAAAAAAT
>NW_015783776.1:0-1370 GCF_001515625.1 Sinocyclocheilus rhinocerous | reverse complement strand
ACTTACAGCTATATTTAGTGTTGTCTATCACATTCAGATAACCTAAAACATATGTTAATATGGTATAAGTGGGTCCAATGTGTAATTCGGATCACAAACTTGCACTGCCAAGCAGTTTCGCTCCTCTGCAAACAGTGAGCTGTGAACATTTTTTGTTAGATTGTCAGACTGAAGCTTTTTGACAGCTGGTATCACAGCACCGAAGGAGCCATCATCTAAGGACTTGAGAGTAAGAAAATGAGAACTGAAGCTTTCAACTTTTATTTCTTGCGTTACTGTCTTTTTCACCTCCACATGGTTCCTTTATCATTTGTTAATTAGAATTTGGGTCACCCAGCATGCAAACAGAAACCTTTTGTGTAACCGCTATCCAGTACCATTCTGTCATACTGTATTAGCCTGTTTACTGTTCGGATGCTCGCAGTGACTTGGCATGAATTTATATAGCCAATTCACACTCCGCATAAATGTATGTGTGTAGTGAGAAAAGCCATCATTTTCAGGTGCTTTCGTGAGGTTAACAGGAACCTACATGGAGTCTTCACAACCTGCAGTGCTCCTCTTAACCTCCTGGTGACTGCAAGCACCAGCCACAATGACTGTTATCTGTCTGTGCCAGGCTGGGGTTTCCCACCGATTCTACCACAAGGTGCTCGGTTAATGTGTCAACATGATGTTTCCTGCCTCCCTCTGCCTCTTATCTATCCGCTTTGGAGTTTTTTATTATATCCCAACATCTAGGATGTTTGAGAGTGTTTGAGAAAGTCATTTAACTTTTTACTTTTTCACTTCTGTCATAATTTATATGCCTTCATGTTGTTCCAAACCAGTTGTCATTTCTTTCTTCTGTGAAACACAAATGAAAATATTGGAAAAATGTCTTATTTACTATATCAGTGTCTTAATGATATAGCTCCTTCATTAGGAGGAGTAAAATATGACATAAATTTCTCTATCAGTAAAAATAATACTCCTAATTATATTTCTGGACGTCTCCCATCAACTGAAATTAGAACAAAGTGTATAAAATAACACTATTCAGTGACACAGCTTTTACATTGCCACATTTAATTTCAAATGTACTAATTCTTGACCCCATTCAAATTATGAATGGGTTATATGCAGAAACATAGCAAAGAGCGCTCCCTTTATAATCAGTGAAGCTGATACCACTTCAATTCACCTGCGCAAGCTCACTGACTGAGTGAATGCTGTAATCAATTTTTAAAAATCGGGCCGCTAAATGTCGCTAGATGGCATCATGCGCTAATTAGCATATACATGGCATCACTAGCCGCTTTTCCACTGTTGGGCCAGTGCGAGCTAGTGCTTTAAACGGGCCGGGCGGGGCTAATAGCCTCGGACCTGTA
>NW_015783775.1:0-1369 GCF_001515625.1 Sinocyclocheilus rhinocerous | reverse complement strand
TTAATTCAGAAAGATATTCAGTTTTTGCATTTTTTACAGAATGCTCTATACAGTACAGTTGAGTCATCTGAAGTGCATCAGGCCTTTGGTTGATTCATGGCATTGTTGTTAACTGAGTGAAATAACAAGAAAGTACAAGACTCACCTGATTCGAAGAACAGTTCCTTTTTCTTCTTTACATTGAACATTGAATCCTCAATTTAAAAAAATCATTATTGCATTATCAGACAAGTGTTTTGGGGCTGTTATGTTGCCTGACATAACAGGTCATGTGGGTTCATTTTCCCAGGTTGCTTTGTATTTTTAGCTCGATGCTTTCATGACATTCCTGAATGGTTACATTAGATGACATTCTTCTGAGAAATGCTCTGCTGACAGCAAAACATGCGTGAGCTCAGAGAATCTTTCAGACTTCCTTTGCTTGTTTGGAGCAAAACCACTCAATTGACATCAGTGTTCAGTGATAAATCCATGTTCCCATGGAAACTTCATTCTATTTTTGGGCCTGTGAGTCAAGCTCTATAATAGACATTTGCATATTCATGTCTGGACAAAGAGAGACAAGATGCTCGAAGCGTTTATCATCGGCCATGAGCACTGATTGAATAGCTGCTTGCATTATAATTAGGTGCCATTAGTACTGGGATTAATCTGGCATCTTAAAGGACCCTTTAGCTCAAAGACAGAGTGTTACAGCTTTCACAAAAATGTAAAAGAAGCTGGTGCAATTACTATGAGAAACTTATTTCAAAGTAATTGGTCTTGAATCTTCATATCAAAGTGTAACGCTGAAATCAGTTGCATTTACAACACATGCGCAGATATGGAGTCAGTGAAGTAGCCCTTCACGCAGACTCGCTCCGATTCTCAAACACCTACCGAAATAAAACCTACAACTAAAAATCTGCTTAAAGATACTAGCCTATAACACTTTCTTGTAAAAAAATAAATATAAAAGAAAAGAAAATAATAAAAATAGTATAACATAACTAAAATAAAGTATTATTATTATTTTAGCATGTATTTATGATAATATATTATTATTAATACATACTTAATGTAATATTATAACATTATAAATTATGAAATGTTATACTCAAGTAAAAATTTTAATTAAACCCAATTCATGAATCAAAATAAGAAACAAATTCTAATCAATAGTACTATTAATAATAATGGAAATAATGTTTTAATAAATATTAACATAAACAATATTACTTACTATACTAGATAAAATATTAATTACATTAGCATTAAATATTATTTGTAGTAGTATTAATAACTATTAAGATGTATTATTTTGATTTATGCCTTATGAATTAAGTTAGCATTTTTTATTAAGAATTATAGTTATATTTTATGTATTGTT
>NW_015783774.1:0-1369 GCF_001515625.1 Sinocyclocheilus rhinocerous | reverse complement strand
GATTAAAAACTACCTTTTCAATAATCTTGCCTATAAAATGAAGATAAACCTTGGCATTGCTAGTGTTGTGTCCTACTCCCACTTGTTATCCAAAGTGACTTGCATTAGTTGCAAGGTACATTTCATCAGTTTATGCATTTTCTAGAAATCGAACCCATTACCGTGGCATTGCTAGTGACATGCTTTTCTGTTAAATGTGCCACAGAAATGCAAGTAGGCACATAAAAAATAGTCTATAGAACTTGTGCGCTATATTTAAAGTCTACAGAAGCGATTTGACAGTTTTGTATGAGGAACACATGAAAAGTTTCCTCACACAAAGCAATCAGATGTCTTTAGAAGACAAGGGATAGAACACAAAAGTCCTATAGAATATCTTTATGGTGTTGTTTGTCATTTTTGGAACCTCAATCACCCGTTTCTATTCACTTTCATTGTATGAAAAACAGCACCTCTAAGATTTTACAAAACTTTTTGTGTTCCACTGAAGAAAGTAAGTCATTTAGAACAACAAAATGGTGGGTAAACAATAATAGAATGTTCATTTTTGAGTGAACTGTTTTACAACACAAGAGACCAGAGTTAGCACAGGTCAAGCATGATCCTACAAGCCCTGCTGCTGTCAAGTCCATCGGAAACTTCAGCCAGAACCCGATGCCAACAGCAGCAGCGAGGCCTGGCTGCGGGCGCTGGCGTGGAGGCTGATTAGCTCTGCAGGCATTAGAGGCTTATTACCTGATTGGTGGCTTTCGGAGAGGCAACCTGACGAGCTCCCATGTTCCGATGGGGCTGAATCCCACAAGGCCATCATTCCTGGAATTAAGGGTTCATGTGGCGCTTGATCTCCCAGTGCCAGGTGCAGGGGAACCCAGAGGTGGAGTGCGCTAGGATTTATGAAGAAATTTGAGTATCTGCAAGAGCGTCAAGTCAATCCCAGAACGAGGCATGCATATGCTGGCACGCTAACATGCGCATACACAACCTCGCAGGTCAAGTGCACAAGGCCATTCTTGTCATCTAACCCTCCTGACTGGGACATTGAGACATGCATAAAAATATTTGATAATACCAGTGCTGTTTTACAATCCTGCGGTTGCGTAAATTAAGCTGGCCTGTGTAGAAGCCAAATAATAAAATTACAAGTCAAAGGTATAAGCCTCAAGCCACGTTTACTAATCATCTTATCATAATCCTGTGAAAAATGTTGTATCGGATCCAAAAATCAGATTGAGGCAATTATAAGAAATTAGATCTAAATCCGAAATCTAATACATACCATTATGATTCACCTCATGTAATTCTGCTAAAAGATTCAAAATTTTGGTTAGATCATTCATGATGTTGACCTAAAATTGGTCGAACAAATTTA
>NW_015783773.1:0-1332 GCF_001515625.1 Sinocyclocheilus rhinocerous | reverse complement strand
GTGAAAAGGTCAAAGGTCGAACAAACAGAGTCTTGTAGAGCAGAGACTCCACCGCTGAGAACGGATACGACGATGAACCCAGCAACATCATCCGCGTCTGAAACAACAGACGGAAGACTTAAGAAAATTTGAGGATTAAACACAATACGTCAATATGTTCTCAGAAATGAGCAGAAAACGAGATGTGTTGTGTCAAAACTCACAACTTACCACAGCTCTCCAATACGTTTTGCACACAAAAATACCTTAACTACTGTAGAATATCAAAATAACTTTTACTGATCACACCGCATAACAGTGATGTATTTCCTCAGTCTTGTTTTTCAGTGCAAATGCCTAAAACTTCTATGAGTCTATGATAAATTAAGTGAATTTATGATTAAAAAAGGACAAATATCTGCCAATGGGCTCCAAGAAAAATCCAATTAAGTTTTCAATTCCCATTGGCAGATATTTGTTCTTGTTCTAATCAAACTTTATATCTTATATCTTCATTTTGCATCTCCAGTAAATGTATCTTGATTAAAGGAGGTTTAGATGTTTGTACTGGAAAGCAAGACACAAATACTTTTTTTTTTTTGGTAGTGTATGCAACAATTAATGCCATGGGTTTATGAGTTTAAGACACTGATTTAAGGCCTTTTAATTGGTGGGAGGGTGCACTAAGACTGGCAGAAACCCTGAGTTTCTCAAAAATAGAGTCAAAGATGAACGCACATCTGAAAGGACTGAAAGTATAATCCTCAGTTATACTAATGAGTCAAACAGAAAGCTGAAGGAGAGAAGCGCTGAGATAAGACTGAAGAACTCCAGATTTACTGTCAGTCTCGCTCAAGAACTTCACTCTTTTTGAAGCAGAATGATGCAATTACATGAAAATGATGCAAAAAGCGCGAGAGCCGTGTAAGAGCGTGAAGCGGCGTGGATCACACTGAAGGGCAAAAGAGGATGGAGAGAGACGAGAGCAACACCACTCACTTTGATGAGCTTTAGCAGCTCGTTCGTTAAATTCAGCCAAACGAATGCCAGCAGATTCCAACACCACACTCCGGTCAATCAAACCTCTCTTTGCTTGGTTTCCAATTGTGAAATCACAGCTAATATTTGTTTATCAGTAAATAAACTATCATGGCGTTTCACTGTACACTTACAATAATTTGTGACCTGGATACACTGCATGTTTACTTCAGTGAGTGGCGTTCTTTTATAAATGCAGTTATTTTGCATTTCTAATTCTATTTTGCATTAAATGTCAGAAGGTTTGACTTGGTTGAAGGGAGTTAACATTCAGGTAGAGTATATATATATATATATATATATATATATATATAA
>NW_015783772.1:0-1369 GCF_001515625.1 Sinocyclocheilus rhinocerous | reverse complement strand
TCTGAACCACAATGAATTTTGTGAATGGCAGAGAAAAGAGAAAGAGAGAATGAGACAGCAACAGCGAGAGAATTAGAAACTGGATCTGAGGGACTGTCCTAACAGTTTTGTGTCAATCTAACATGACGTCAATGGTGAGGACGTGCAGATAATTATATGAGATAAGAAAAAATACACACAAGATGCTATTCCCCGAGCCACTGACATGTATGATGGGAGCCTCATTCCCACGCGGATTCATACACACACAGCAAAATGTTTGCCAACAACATCACACGGAGCTCTGAAGAAAGTCACACCTAAGACTAATTAATAGTTTAATACATTTTTTATAGCATCAATCAAATAAACAGCACCAAACATCACGGTTAATGCCTTTGAGAAACATCTTGCAATACATGAAGTCTTATGAGGCTAAGCAAGCATTTTCTTTCACAGATGGACTTGATAGAATAAATAAACTTCACAGAGAGCGCTGAATCGAGTAGAAATTAAGCATTAAGCAGTGTTGTTCAAAGGTGAATGCCATTTAGTTTGAGGAGTAGCAATGCCACCTGCTGCAGCTGGGCTCAGCGCCAAGTGGAAATGACTCACTGTCCATGCTACTGATGATTAACCGGTGGACATTAACACATTAAACACACTGAAGGAGGCGCGCACACGCACATACAGGCCATTAACATTAAACACTCCACTACGTTTACAGACATCCACGCAATTGTTTTTTTTCCCTGTCTATCAGTCCGATGACTCATGGTGACATTCATAATCTCTTTCCTGTGACATCAGCAACCCTCGGGGATCTATTGATTAAAATTCAGAGCTCCTGAAAAACAAAAACACGATGCAGAAGGTCTCATGCGTCCTCGGAAGAGAGGTCTGGTTAATACCAAAGGGATGGATGGAGCACTGGCTCTCAACTGCTGGACAAATTTATCTGTCAGCTGGTAGAAGCTACAGTAGCTAAAGGGAAAGTTCACTCGAAAATGAAAATATTGTCACCATTTACTCATGTCAATCCAAACCTGCCTTAATTTCTTTCTGCAGAACACAAAAGATATTTTGAAGAATGATGTAACTAAGCAGTTTTGGTGCACATTGACTTCCAATGCATAGAAGGGGGGGGACGACGACTATGACATTTCCATAGAAAAAAATAGTCATACAGGTTTGGAAGTACTTGAGAGTGAGCATATTATGACAGACCTGTCATTTTTGGGGGAAATTGATTCTATTAAATCAGGCCGATGGCTCAATGACATGACATTCATTTTTTGGCCAGAGTATTAATTTATTAAAAAATACATTAAAATGCAAGTAATAAATAAATGACACCTAAAAAGAAGAATGAAATTCTTGTAAAGAAAAC
>NW_015783771.1:0-1369 GCF_001515625.1 Sinocyclocheilus rhinocerous | reverse complement strand
TCTGTTTCTGATGCCAAATGAAGCTCCCCAGAATGTTTTGAGCGCCCTGTGTGATTCTCACAGGAAGTAATCTCCCATGCTATTTATTATAATGCTCCCTATGTCATTTATCCACAATATTCAATTGAGAAACCACATCAATCCAGGGTTTCACTCTGAACCCTCATCAACAGTGTTATATGATGTCTGCGTTCAGAGACCATAAATATATCGTTAAAAATACACTACACTACTTTGTAAAATGTGTTTAGTATCTATATAGATGTTATAATGGGAAGCATGTCTAAAAGGGGCACCTGGGCTAGCTGTCATATGGTGAGGTGTCACAAGGGCTGTATCTCATGTAACTATAAAGTTTTGAGTCAAAGGTCCAATTGCACAGTAGGGGCTGGTTGTTTCAGCATAGCACCATTAATTTTGAATACATATTTATGGAAACCACTCACCAGGAATAACAGCTAAAATAAGCTGATTCAGCTTCTGTTTTACATGACTTCAGTCTTTAAACATATATGGTGATGTTCACAGTTATGCTACTTTACATTTTAATATAGAGAACACAATGTGAATGAATGAGAACTCTCCATCTTCATCTTGGATGGCCTGAAGGTAATTACATTCTCAGCAAATGTTTCATCTACGGGTGAACTATTCCTTTAAGACTTGCCTTAAGAACATTTTAGGGTTATGTATATAACCCGGCTTCCTGAGAAAGTAACAAGAAGCTGCGTCAATGTGTTGATGCTATGGTAACACGTCCAAGCATGAGCGGTATCTGAATCACGTATAGAAAAATGGCAGTACTCATTGGCAGATGGCAGTCCTATGACATGGACTGGCTGTGCATATAAAGGGACACCTCATACCTCATCACCAACTTTATTGTTTGAAGGAGGCATGCCCCACAGTTATTATTACTTAATAACTTTATTTTCCTCATCCTAACAATAGGGAGACTTCAGCAAAGGCAATGATGCATTCAAGGAGCCCAGCTCCTTGATATGGGGCAGGCATCTGCCTAGAGCCCTAAAAGCAGAGCTATCCGGGGAAATTCATGAACACAGTTTATAATGTTATGGTAGTTCACTGACCAAGAAACAGAGGAATCCAGAGTAGCCACAACAACTCTACACAGTTCACTCTGTAATATTCTTGCCACAGAAGCAACCCATCCTCAGGGGAGCATGCAGCTATACTTTCAAAGTAGTAAAGATATGTGAAGGGAGCAGGACATCCATAGACATACAAACCACTCTTCATCACTGTTAACTGCCTATCTAAAATTTTTACTTCAACATCTGGTCAACAGGAGAAAACGTACTCGGTTACTAACGTAACCTTGGTTCCCTGAGATATGGGAACGAGTACT
>NW_015783770.1:0-1368 GCF_001515625.1 Sinocyclocheilus rhinocerous | reverse complement strand
TTTAGTCGCATACGCGAGTGATTTACTCGCAATGTAGAGGGTTGCCAGATGTAACCATGTGTTCTGTGTGTTTGTACACATGTGCATCACAGTAAATCAGCACATCACATGGTTTTGGGTATGCACAGTAATCCATGCATGCTTTATGCAGAGTTCCAATGTATTGCTTTGAATACGAAATTGTGTTTACCGAACACATGTAGCAGCTGCCTTGCTGTTTTGTTTCTTAACATTTTTACCTACAGACATCAAAGTGATCTGATCAGTTATCCCAAGGTGTAGCACAGTCAAGAGGGCTTTCCGTTTCCCCGCTATAATTGCACTGACTGGGATGTGTATTCTAGTGTAATCTGAAATTCTGTATCAGCTTCTTCCCGAACACCTGTTAAATTCTAATGCACTGGTTGTTAGAGCTTTATTTTAATTTTGAATGTTAGGAATGATCAAAGTGCTGATCAGCAGAGGGAGCTGAGCGAGACCAGACTCTCATTTGAATAAGGGAGGAGTGATGGAGCAAGGAAAGTTCAAGAGGAACAAAAAAATAAGCCCATTGTGTAGCTAGTTGGGACTAAAGAAGAGCTCAAAGGCCAGTGCAGGCCGGAATCATGTTCTTCTGTGGTTAGAAAGATGGATGTGGCCTGTCCCATACAAATAATCCAAATTTTGCTTTAATTTTTGTACTTTTTATTACATTTATTTCCAAGACAGTCTATAGCTCTGTTTCTAAACGTTTTTTTTTAAATATAATAATATAATATAATATAATATAATACGTTTTTTTAAGTAAGAAATATTTCAGTTACACTTTATTTCAACAGTCCAGGCATTCTACAAGTAACTTTGCAAGCATGTTACCTAATTTGCATTATATTTACATTTATTCAATTAGCAGACACTTTTATCCAAAGTCACTCAAACAAGCGATTCACTCAATACAACAAGCGATTCATCATAAAGAGACAAATAACACAAGTGCTCATTATACAAAGTTTTTAAGAGACATGAAACTAGCACACATATGTAGGAAATTTCCCTGGACAACAATGATGCAACTGACCAATCAGAATAAAGTTTTCAGTAAGTCAGGTAAGTAATGGTAGGTGTCATTGCATAAGTACCCTCTGTAGAATTCATGCAAACGCAATAATAGTGCGTTGTTTATCGTTGATTATAACTCTTAGCTTTAATCATCACTTTTTTTTTTCCTTGACAAAATTGTTTTGAAAACTACTGTAAAAAATGACTGTGATTTTAATGGTAAAAGACTAAAAATGCTACACTAAAAACCAGTTAATTGGTCAACAGTAAGTTCCCTTACTATATACTGTAAATTGACATTCCCAGAATTCCCTGCGTTACATTTCACAT
>NW_015783769.1:0-1369 GCF_001515625.1 Sinocyclocheilus rhinocerous | reverse complement strand
TAATCATGTCAAGAATGCCATTCTCCAAATATTGAACATTGGTACCACAGTATTACTATAGTTACTAGATTAGAACACATATAAATGCCATGGTAATATCATAGTACTGACTGACCTACATTGGAGTATATGTAAATACCATGCAATATATGCATAATATCAAAGCACCATGGTATTACCACTTGATACCATATCAAGGATATCCCACTGTACTTTTTTCCTAAAGGTTTCCATGAACCACCAGGCAGTTTTTAACTTCCACTGTGTCCTCCTCATACCTTTCTCACCTTCACACTGGCTGCTTTGCTTTCCTTGTACGCCAGCTATATCTGGACACGCTCTCACACAGACCTTCCTTAAAGCTTATTATCCAAGATACCTAATGGGTAATATTACATAAATGTGACACACATGCTGCACTATGATTATTTAATGCAGAATGGCATATGTTGCTAAATAATTACAGGCAGCCACACTCCAGGGTGGGATAGCCCTTACAGTACACAACACATCTCTCTCTGCCCAAACCAAACTTGCTCACATGGTGGTCCAAAACGTGCCTCCCATGTCGCTCTTATTTTCTTCCATAATCCAAACAAATCGATCACATATACACGGGGAACAGATGCTTTTTAGTAGCTTTTCAGTATGCACAGGCATCGCTGAAGTCTAATTAACCCCTCTCTCCGCTAACCGCCCACACTATACATCATCATCCAGTAATGCTGTAATGCCAACATCTTCACTATTTGACATTCTAATGGTTACTTTTATTTTATATTTATTATCTATTGCAAAAACTGGAAATATAAAATAGCTTTGAATAAGCTAAGCTTACAGTGCATGCATAGCTTCATTGGTATAGGCTAGTTATGATGGGTTTGCATAGTTTTCGTATCGATGCATCATCATCACATAAAATATATAGTACTGCAATGCATCTTGCTTTTCTGCAATAATTTAGCTTTAATGCCACTGGGATTTCTGGATGCAGTGCATCCTCTATGTGCAGCCTTGTTTGCAGTAACGCTGTACCAATGAATCGATCAACTGCTTCGGAATGATACACTAAAATACCCTCATAGGCCATCTATGCAAGGATGTGCATGTCAGTGCACGAGCTGACATTGCGAGCATCTCAGCGCATTTTCCCCGCATGACAAGACTGCACTCTTGCAAGGTCTCGAGGCATTTCACATCATTACACGTACAATCGACACGGTAACTCACGAGATCACCTCGTTATCCGAGCGCGGTTAGCTACCCGACAAGCGCGCTCATTGACATTGGAGTAAAAGATGCGTATGGGCGAGCGCAAGGAGACGCATGAAACAATGCAGGAATGCAATGCAAAAGCCACGCTACCTTT
>NW_015783768.1:0-1366 GCF_001515625.1 Sinocyclocheilus rhinocerous | reverse complement strand
CCGCCCAGGGTTTGAAAGTTTATTTTAGAAGGTTAAGGAGAACAACCTTTAATTAGGACCGTGCGGGAAACTAAAGTGAACCCCTCCCCCTTTTTTAACCAAAGTTTTCCTGTGGAAACCGGGCTGGAGAAAGAGAGAGAGAAGTTTCTCCACCTTTCGCAGATGTGCAACAGCTGCATCAAGTCAACGAGTGCACCCAGACTTGCGGAGGAGAAAACTCTTCCCTATGCCAGGCTGAGAAGTCAGTCTTTCTTGAACGGAGGCCCTGTCAGCAACTCAAAACCCATCCATATCCTGTTTGTGTACCGTCTGCCACACTGCTATTTGGACTACAAGAATTAATTATATGCCGGTGGTGACCGGTCACTGCATGTGGTGAGATTATACATAAACTAACTGTACGCTACATGATGTAACACTGGTTATGGGAGGGAAAAGTGTGTTATTAAGCTATTCATAGGACAAAAAAATTACGTTTTATAGCAACTACGGCTGGTCTGCAAATTTGTCCCATCCGCCTTTTGAATAAACACACAGAAACTCAGCCAGACACGCTCACACGCTCGTCCTGAACCGGACAGACAATGAAATTATGTCAAATCTACATGCTTGAACATGTTCTTATTAAGTAACTTTTTTTTCTCTTTAAATCTTATATATTTGAAATGACTTAACAGGATTAGTATGTTGCAGGAATGTACATTTTGTTGTGGGATGTCTAAAAGGTGCCTCATGTGTCACTAATTGTATGAAAGGAGACAGTGGCCGGTTTCATGGAAAGATGGGTCATCGAGTCTGGCTGGCTCTTGTGATGGCTAACTGACGTCGCAGTGCGTCTGTTCCTGGTTGTCTAAATGGTTTGTTACTGTTCAAGGCTTGAGACTAACAATTCATTCTGTTTTACGCTTTGATGATCTGCTGCATCCATTGTGCAACATGAAACGGAAAGTTTATCAGGTAACTTCTACTGCAACAATAAGTGTGTTTAAATGCACTTTAAAAGTTGATTTCAGTCTTACTAAAGTAATAATTCGTCTTTATTAGTAAAATTGAAATAGTAGTCCATTTTGCTAATTATGAGATATTGCTAATTATGTTTAATATAGTTTTTCAGTTACTTTACCATTCAGAAAGATTTTTTTTTATACTTTTATTTAGCCAGGATGCATTAACTTGATCAAAAGTGATCAATTTCAAAGTAATTTTATTTCAAATAAATGTTTTTTTTTTTCATCTTTCATTTCATCAAAAAATCTTGAAGAATACATCAGTATCACCATTCAGTGTCATCAGTAACATGGCACAGCATCATGGTTTCCACAAAATATTAGGCAGCACAACTGTTTTCAACATTGATAATAATAAG
>NW_015783767.1:0-1369 GCF_001515625.1 Sinocyclocheilus rhinocerous | reverse complement strand
CATCCGTTTACAATAATCACATGGCTGAAGCAGAGATAGAAAAGCAAAGCAAAAAATAGGAAGATTCATTTGCCTGCCATAAAGTGAGATTTATGAGGTTTAATGCTCTGATAAAGGAAGCTCTCAGCCTACCCGCTGTATCCCTGAGATGACTGCCTTATCCACGTTTATCAGCACCTCACCCTCAGTCTGCTCCACTCCCTCAGACCACACGGCACACCAGTGGTGAACCCAGCAGCTCCCTGTTTCATAAGAAAGGGTTTGCAGTTATAACACTACTGAGAAGAAAATGCATTCAAGACAAGTTTTATGAAGTCTTGTTTTCTTAAAATCCCAACTTTGAGCTATGAAACAGACAGTTATCACTGCAAGGCAAAAACTGGCAGCTAAACCTATCCACTAAAACATACGCTCACAAACTACATTTTTACCTATTGCAGGGCTCAACGTTAAACCCTAGGGGCCAGTGAGAGAATTTAGAAGCAGTTGATGGAACTGTGACTTTCTCCATCAGGCTATGTCTTACATTTGTTGATAACATGTATTTTTATAGCATGTAAACCATAAAAATTGATTTCTTTTGATGTATTAATACTATCTTTCAATGTTGATTTAACATCCTGCAAACTAATGTTGGTAATACAGATGAAGTTGTCTAGATTAGAATAGGTTGAAAACTATAAATAAATGACTGTATGACACAGACAAAATGTTTTTTATAATTAATGTTACTTAATTTTATAATTGCAAATAATTTATTTTAAATGTCATTATAACTTGCGCTATAATATTAAGAAATTAATACTTTTATAAAACAATGATGCATTAAACTGGTAAAGAAGTGACAGTAAAGGCATTTATAATGTCACTAAAGATGTTAACTTCAAATAAAGGCTGTTCTTTTGAACTTTCTACTCAAAGAATCCTGAAAAGAAATGATCAGTTTCCACAAATATAAAGCAGCACAACCATTTTCAACAATGATAATAATATTTAAAAAAAATGTTTCTTGAGAACTAAATCAGCATATTTCACAATATCACTGTTTTTACTGTATTTTTGATAAATCAACCTTGGTGAACATAAGAGACTGTCAAAAACATTAAAAAAATAAAAAATACTGACCCCCAAACATGTAAACAGTGGTGTACATGCCATTGTTAAAAATAAAAATTATTAATAATATTTTTTTGTGGTTGGGGAAGTGACAAAAAAAATCATAAGGCATGTATAAATCTAAACAACCAGGTTGAGCACTGTATTATTAAAAAAAGGCTACAAATAGAAATGCTCATCATATGACTTTTTACATACGCCAAAAAAACGTTTCCATTGCAGTTTTGCTAATTATTCCTTTTTCGCATTGCCT
>NW_015783766.1:0-1369 GCF_001515625.1 Sinocyclocheilus rhinocerous | reverse complement strand
TTTTATGATAATTAGGCACATTTTGGCTCCCAATTCTCATTAAGACTAATTAATCATGATTTTAATCAGTGTTTTGTCATGTTTTCCTGTAAAGCACATCTAAATATCTTTAAAACATGATTGATTTAGCAAAGCTGCATAAAACAGGACTTGGTTTTAGACATTCTGATATTTTGGTTGTTTTCACATGAATCAAAAGTCAGAGCTTTAATGAAAATTTGAGCTCGTAATCACATGTCTGACTATAATGTGAATGATTTTCACAAGTTAGAAACGCCAACATTATAGTAATTCCCTTTTGTTGTTGCTGCTGTTGTTGTTGTTATAAATTTTGAATGAATGGAAATTCTCTGACAATAGGATACATTATGATTTCAACTGAACATAATTATCGTAATTTTACTTTGACTTGCATGCAACTAAAAGCCACTGAGGACCTTGATTTCAAGTCATTCTCCTTCATGTAGGACTTACATATATTTAATAAAAATAAGTAAAAATACAAATGCAATTCAGGCTGATCTGAAATATAAGTTTGATTAATTCATGCTGGCAGGTGTCAAAGTTAATGATGGGTCCTGGTTGGAAAGCTTCTTTTCCACATGGTGATAGTTTTACACGTTTACATTGTCTGTAAGAATTCTCGCTTTTTAAAATCTTCATTTAATTAAGCAAAGCATGTAAAGATTACATTAAAAATGAGACCAGATGGGGTCTGTGTAAATACAGAGGGGTGAAACCTGACAGAGCGAATGTGTTTTAGCTCCAGCATTATGAAGGCAGTCTTCCTGAAGAACAGGTGGGATTGATTTCAGGTTTGTGCAGATAGTGAGAAACAGATAGTGGAAGTCCATGAGCTCATGAATCTCCAGATTAGATCAAGATGTTCCTCTGAGTGCAACATCTGCGGCTCATCAGCGCCAAGAGAGAAGAACCAGAAACAAATGCTGCCAAATGGAGGAAAGAGGAAGTGTTCGAGTGTTTTGGTAGATGTTGAGGAGGTGCACTTACAGACTTACAGCACGCAGGACATGACGACTGCTCAACAAACACACACATAAACACATGATACTGACAAAGTTGGATACTGAATAATTTCCTGCCTGTTGTGTTTGCATTTATAAAATGAAAGTATTTTATTTCCATTTAGCAATTAAATTGAGGGTTTACTAGGGAGGTGATGTAAAGTTCTGAGTATTAATGCAGTGATCATGTGACAGGGTCTGATATCACTGCTGTGTTCTTGTGTGTGTGTGTGTGTGTGTCGCATGCAGGTTTGTAATAATAATAAGAACTGTCACTGTGAGTTGCTCTGGGCTCCTCCGTTCTGTGATAAAGCTGGGTTTGGAGGCAGTATGGACAGCGGCCC
>NW_015783765.1:0-1365 GCF_001515625.1 Sinocyclocheilus rhinocerous | reverse complement strand
TTTGGATAAAAGCGTCTGCTAAATGACTAAATGTAAATATAAATAAATGAATATGTATAGAAATTTGAAAAATAATAATTATTTAAAACAGTATTTTAATTTGATTAAATTATTACATTAAATTAATACGCAGCATAAACAATATATATATATATACACACACACACACACACTCACATTATATTTACATTTTTATTTATTTGCTTATTTATTTATTTGAGCTTGACATCACAATAGAAACTGCTAATGTATAGAAAAACACGTTAACTTTTTTAATGTCCTTTTTAAGAAAATAAATCTGGCTTTGGATCATGTTGCATTTCTCTTTGTCCAGCAGGTGGCAGCACTGACCTTTATCTCAGATAAGTTACCTGCTTCTAAAAAGCTTATTCTCCTGTTAGACTGAAGAGCCACAACACGAAATCTGTTTTTTCATGTGACTCATTTGAAGAAACTTACAGTATACTTATTACAGGAACAATCACCAGGGTATTTAATACCAAAATGAACACCTATTTTGAATATAGGCCTATAGAGGCATGAATGAGTTTGAAAGCTATGGTATAGGCCAATTTTCATTGTATACAAATATTAATTGACTAGTTTTAACACGGCATCTTAAAAACACAACTCTTACCCTGAAAAACCCCCCCAGCAAGAACAGTTAGAAATTTCTAGGTCTGATTCATTTGTACATTGTAAACTGGTTTGGGATGAGTAATGAACTATAACCAGCAAGCCATGCAAAATTATGTCAGTCTGTAACATAAGTAAATCACCAAAACACATAATAACAGCAACCGAATGCCTTCGTGATCTACATACGAACTCCGCCCACATTACAGTGTAGCCCCGCCCACCGCCTCTGACTGTATCAGTATGAGAAGAATATGAGGAAATAGTTGCGTTTCAAGGGGCGTGGCTTAGATCCAACTCACTTCTCATAAGTTTGGGCTTGGCTTCAACTTTAAACTGAAGTCAAAGCTCAAGACAGAAGGAGAGCAATCATGGGCGACGTGGTGCTGACAGCAGATCTGCCAGCAAGCAGCTTGAGTTCAGAAAAACTCCAGAAGAACCCAGAGGAGAGCAATCTGAAGTCCACAGAGGAGAAGACCAATGGATCTCCAGAGACTGAAAACCAGACCGCAGGAGAGAAAGACAGCACGACCATTGAGGAAAGCAAGATTCAGGAGGACCTCAAGGAACCAGAGGACCCTCAGAAGCCTCAGGATGAAGAGGAGGCGCTGGGGCCAAACGATGTCACCTGCGACTCCTGCATCGACCGGCCGTGCCGCGCCAAGAAGTCGTGCTTGACCTGCATGGTGTCGTACTGCGAGGCTCACCTGAGGCCGCACCTGGAGAACG
>NW_015783764.1:0-1368 GCF_001515625.1 Sinocyclocheilus rhinocerous | reverse complement strand
CCATCACAAGAATAAATTACTTTTTAAAATATATTCAAATAGAAAATGGACAGTCATGGGTAGTCATGTAAAGTCCCTGCACCAAAAATACCAGCATGTACCAACTGTAAATAACATCTTTCATTTTCTGTGAAACCAATGCAACCAGAAATCTCAAAAGAACATTTAAAGCCAAATGGATGTGGCAGAAATGGTCTCTCAGGATAATGAAAGTTCTCTGAATGTTCTATTCTGTTACTGAAGGCTCTTCAAAAAGACAATCATACAGAATCAAGAGCACACTCTTCCTCGGTCTAAACAGCCCAGGCCATTTGAGTAAAGACATTGCATTGGGCAAGATTTGACAGGTGACATATTTGGATGCATCAACACACAGTCCAACTCCACATTTCCCAGAGGGCCTCAGTGACAGGAAGACTCTTCTCACTGTCACTCGACTCACTCTATCTCTCTTTTCTAGGGACAAATCACATTGCCACACACACATCAGCACAGCTGTGGGTGAGATTGTCTGGACTAATGGTGTAGAGTATGAGCGTGTGTGGTCATTTTTCATTGTATCTCCTCAGAGAATGAGGCAAGACATTCTGAATGAAATTAAATGTGTGCATCTGAGATTATGTGGGTTTAAAGGGATAGTTCATCCAAATGTAAACATTCTCGCATTTATTTATCAATATGTCATTTTGAATATGACTTTATTCCATGAAACACAAAAGTTTAGCAGGATGTTCATGCTGCTCTTTTCCATATGATTAAAATTAAATCATATGCTAGTTTTGTGTGACAAACAGTGCAGAAGTTTATTATTTGGGTCAATGCCAAATAAAACAGTACAAAATAAAGAAAAGGAAAAATCTTTTAAAAAATGTAAATGCATTTGTGAAATTCTTTTAAATGTATTTATTTATTTATTTTTTGTTGTTGTTGTTTTACAGTATTTTTATTATTACACAATTTTAACAAAATGTAATAATTTTGAAATGTAATGTCATGTATGACCAAGTTGTATATAAACTATAATTTTTAAATGTAATGGTGTGACCAAGTTGTGTATGAACTAATAACATATTTTTCTTTCCCCCTGAATACACTTGAGTGTATACATCTTGATACACTCATTATTAAAACGTTTTTAAATATATTTTTCAATATAAAAAAGTATTTTTATACATGTATCATGATTTTTTATAAATATCATTGACATTTTACCACCTGAACTAACTTTGCCCTATAAGTCAAATGATCAGATTTTTAAATAGACTTATTGACTTTGACACCACAGTTATTTTAGTCTTATAGTATTTATTAATACTTTGAATTATATTTTTATATTTTCCAGTATTAATTTTATTTTAGGTTTAGGTT
>NW_015783763.1:0-1368 GCF_001515625.1 Sinocyclocheilus rhinocerous | reverse complement strand
GTCCGCCCAATAGAGAAAAGTTTTGCTCAGCAAGAAAAAAAAAATAGAGGGAACATTGCAGAGGACTGAAGCCCTCTAAAATGAGGTCTGTGATCCTGTGTTCGATTAATACACTGTACACAAACACTAGCTGTATTTTAATGGCTCCACCCAAAGGTTTTACACCTGTGTTGATACTGGCAGCACTCCCTGTTTCTCTAGAAATGGAAAGTTTGCTCCTTCTAAACACGTCTGTGCTGCACACCATTCTATGATAAATTCTGCATTAGTGGAATTCTGTGTCATGCAGGCGTGCGTAGTTAATGATGAGCCAGCTGTAACACTGCAGAGATGCTTTAGATAGGAGGGGACGTAATGTTCAGTCATACCTGAAATCACTGTGATTCACCTTGAACTCGCCTTCAGCCCCAGTCTAACTTTTTTAATAAATGCATAAAATGTAATCAGATTACTTATTCAGTATGTCAGAGAGTTTGTGTGTCAATACAGCACGTCTGCAACAATCTGACCAATAAATTAGGCAATGGTTTTACAAGTTTTACTACTGAATGATGCAAAAGTATAACATGATTTACTACTAAATGATGCAAAAGATTTATGACTCATTAATTCAGTGGAGGTTGACTCAGGAAATGATGAATAATAACCACCCAGACAACATCAAACTGCATTTAATTTATTCAGTCACAAAATCCCACGATAAAGAGTGCTGAATAAATATTAAAATGGAGAAAAGTAAAAGAAAAACCTTAAGAGAAGCAATAGAGTAATTCATACATTTAAATTATATGAATATGTTATATAATACATTTATAGCCTATATAATTTATCATAGTAAAGTGTCATTAGGCGCCACTGTTACAGCCTACAACAAAATAGCAGAACGATTCTGAAAGGTCACACAATGTTTTTAGGAAATGTTATTTACTATGATTGCTACAGTATTTACAGGAAATATGGTTACAGTAAAAAAAAATTCAGGGTCATGAAACATTTACTATTTCCCATAACCCGCGGTTTTTGTGTTCCGGTCCTTTCTCAATCATGTTACTATAGTGATTTTCTGTCAGGATGAAAGCGCGCAGGAGTGTCGCTCCGCGCGGAAGGCAGGAAGCGGCGCGTGGGCAGTGTCACCGCCTGCGTCACACGCCAGGAGGGAGTTTTCCACTGACTAAAAGACTGCGCTCCTCAGCCGTCTGCTTCAGACACAGAGGAACAGCTTCAGCACGCCGAGCGCACAATAGCCACACGGACAGAGCGTGATCTCTATACGGATAAACGCGCCATCGTATCACTTGGATTATTACCGCTTCTTCTTTTTCCCTATTGTGATATACTAATGCTGATCGGACACGTTATTGGTGAGTA
>NW_015783762.1:0-1368 GCF_001515625.1 Sinocyclocheilus rhinocerous | reverse complement strand
TGCACATTTCCTGAGCCACTCACGCCCAATTCCCTCACTCTGTTAATGCCGGTTAATTTTTTACAAATAATGCCTGGGCAAATCAGTCTTTCGAAGTGTTATATCATTTATTGCGAGGACTTCTGTGAACTTCTTTTTGAAAAATTAATGCCTTTAATTTTGGTTGATGGCAACATCAGCACAGCTCCGTAAATTGCAGTTTAATGAGATTTTGCTACAGGGGATAATCTGCTACTGACAGAAAAACATCTTGAAAACATCTGTAGACCTATGATTTCACTCTGACGATTAAACCCCCAACCCCCCGCGTCTCAGAGCAATGAGCAAGAAAAATGGTCAGTTTAAAAAGTTGCACTCCGCCATCCGACCTGATGGAAACGACTTGGAGGGAACTTGACGCTGTTTTACCTCTTATTTGTCTGTGTAATGAACGTCTCGGTGTTGTTCAAGAGTTAACATCCAGCTATCCTTGCCTTGCTGTGGGAGTCTAGCGGCTAACATAATGAGCAATGCTTTATATGAGTCCTAAATGAGCAATCTGCTGTAGATGCGATGTAAGGTTCATTAACCTCAAGTGGACAGCAACCTAATGTATCCTGCCCTACGACTAATATCATCATGAGTCAGAGCGTGTACAATGACATCCTTTCAAGGATTGTTTGTTAGCAGAGGTCAACGTGTAATTGGCCAGATACCCTAGGCATATTGTGAGTCGACTAATTTGGAAAGCGTTGATGGTAAGAATTAGTCAAGAGGTCAGCCTTCTTCACACCTGTCATTGTGCTTTGCTTCGACTTTCGAAGTTAGTACTGCTTCCTCCTTAGACTAATGCTGTTAACACATTTTATTGCAAGGTTTTATAAAGTTGACATTGAAACAATGACTTTGAAACCAGCACAATCCTGTTGCCTATTAATTAAAACATCAGCATTTCAATTTCAGCTTCCGTAAACTTGTTGGCTGCGCTGTGACATTTGAGTAAGCACAGTCAAGGAGGAATGTACACCCACGTCCCTCTCCTCTAAAGCTCATGCGCTCCCAGGACTCTGCGATGTAGATTACTTCCTCCAGGGAGTCTGGAGAGAATCCCAATCCCTGCAACTTTTTCCAGTGAACAGACAGATTTGGCCCACCTCAAGCAAAAAATAGACCATATCATGCAGAGAGAAAGCTACGCCCGAAAGCCCAAAATTATATCTGACACGTTGGGTCACATCAACTTGTTTTTAATGTGTCTCACTCTCTGTCTCTCGCTCTCTCTGAATCTGTTCATTTTAAACAAAAAATGACACAGTCTCCCATTGAGTGAGACCAATTGGAAATTTACAAATGCACTTTAAATACCCACTTGCGATTATTCAAGAGACA
>NW_015783761.1:0-1368 GCF_001515625.1 Sinocyclocheilus rhinocerous | reverse complement strand
TTCTGCTTTCAAATTTTCTTGGTAAAGTGAACCAACATAAATATTTTGTATACATGGATTAATTGGTTTTATATCAGATTGATATCAGCCAGTAAACAGTCAAGTAGACATGAATTGCCTTCGCAACCCATTTTTAATACAACAAATTGTACGGCAGGACTTTTATCCATCAGGAATTGATTAAAATGAGTAAAATGGATCAAAGATCGCATAAGCTATTGGTTAACAATATCCATCAGCCCATATCAGCAGAAAAAAGAAAGATGATTTCAGAATTGATTTTGAAGAAATTTTGATTAAATATTACTATGATAATATTTGTATGCGCAATAACATGAACCGGAATGTTCACAGTACGTGCAATAAATAGAACTCAGATTTCAGACCTTAATATGCATCAGCTTTCAGTCTGTGCTGTCAGTTCTCTTTTTGTGACCAGCATTCAGTTTAGTTGCAATTACCTTATGAGAAAGCACTAAAAAGCACTCCCGGATCGGCGGTCCTTGATTGTGGAAAAGAGGAAGTCATCAGTCAACTCTGTCGCTGTGTGCTGGGCTAGATAAGGGGAACGTGGAAGAAAAACTCCATTGTAAATGAAGCAGTCTGCCCCCATACAGCTGCAGCAGGACCGTGCGGTGTACAGCGGCCACCTGTGGGGAGGGCAGAGCCGTGTGACAGGCTGGACACCTGCCTGCAGCCCACCGGCACGGCCCACACAGAGCCTAATAAGAGAGGACACGCTCATCTCCCACACACCTTAGAGAAATGAAAGCCTTTGGTTCCCTCACAGTCGCCCGGGTAAATTCTCCAGTCAGGATTTGATTTCTAACACTCACTCTGCTGTGCGATTGAAGACCTGTCCGTCACGTCGAACGTCAGATGTCAAAACCGAGTTAAGACGATTTTGAAAGTATTCAGCATTAAAAATACAACTAAACGAGTCGGTTTAACAAGCACAAACCTTTAATCTCACAGAAAAAGCTCTAAAATATAGGGTTTAGACAAGACATTGAACAGAATGTCCATCTGGCATTTCATACAGAAACCCTGCTTTTGTGATTTATCCTCTGAAAAGCACTAGTCCTCCACTGGCATAAACATTTGGGCTATTAATTCACTCTAATACCATTCCTCTTGGCTCACAAAACCCATCTGAAGCAGCATCAGCCTCACCTTACAGCTTAATCTCTCACAACTTGATAAAAGGTCTGAAATCTAAACTTCATGTCATTTAGAAAGCACACACAAGAAGCGAAAAGTGATGGAGGCGATCCAGCAGATGTTTCCACCTGTCCGTGACAAAATTAAATGCCAAAGAACTGTAGAAGAAACCTCTTATTATTGAGAAGCAGCCTCTCGTGGGGACAC
>NW_015783760.1:0-1368 GCF_001515625.1 Sinocyclocheilus rhinocerous | reverse complement strand
CATGAATGACTCTCATCATCCCCTTTTTTTTCCAGAGATAAACGAGTGTTTGTCTCATCCATGTATGAATGGGGGAACTTGTCGTGATAGGGTAGCCTCCTACCTGTGTGAATGTGAAGATGGTTTTACCGGCCAGCGCTGTCAAACAGGTAACACACTGCATATCTCTTGCTTATTCTTCATTCTTTATCTTATGTCATATTGACATTTTGATATTAGAGATTTTGACACCTCATTGTGTAAAACCTGGCTTGAGTTCAGATTTCTGTGAATGTTTTGACAGACATTGATGAATGCCTTTCTGAGCCATGTAAGCACGGAGGTACGTGTGAGGATCAGCCTGGCTCTTACTTCTGTCACTGCCAGCAGGGCTATGCCGGACAGGACTGTGAGATAGGTAACATCATCAGGAATATGTTCACTACTATTAGGGTTGCAAAGGGGTGGAAATTATCCGGTGAACTTCCGAAAAGTTTCCAAAAATTTTGCAACCCTGACTACTTTGACTTGTGTTTTGATGTTTTACAGCCTAGAATCACAGTGGACTTAATTTGGCTTTTTCCCCCACTGATCAACAGAAAAACGCTCTTTCAAAATGTGATCAACATGATCTTAAATAAATACAAAAAAGTCAGAATTGAAAAAAGAAAACAGAATGGTTCTCATAAGTTTGACAATCTTTTAATATATGACTAAATCACTGAGGCAGCCAGTAAAATATATCCAAGCCACTGTGGCACAGATGATCTATGTCTTCAAAACGGAGTGGCAATGCAGAAAAAAGACTTGTGCAGGAGGCCACTGACAACTCTGATGAAGATACAAGATTTAGAACCAAAAAAATGATCAAATCTGTGCAGCTAACTGTTGCCCAAATGCTTCTGAGTACCAGTCACAGTTTTATGGGTGAATGGCAAAGAGAAGCCATTATTAAAAATGTCATAGGACAGCTCTGCTACAGTCTTCTAGAAGGCCCATGTGGAGACTTCCACCAGCTAGAAGGTTTCATAGTCTGATGAGACCAAAACTGAGTTTTTTTGGCCAGGTTTACACTGTGTATAATCAGAAACACACCTTCCCTAATTTGTGTAAAACATGGAGGAGATCCTTCTCTGCAGAATGTCTAAAAGACTTGATGAAGGTAAAAGATCAAATGATTGCAGCAAAATACTCAGAAATCAAGAAGAAAAAACCTGATGGAGTCTGCAAGACACCTACTAGGTCGGCTTGGAAAAAGGCCGTACACTCAGTCTCCATGTAACCTGAATGGGGAAAAACTGCAGTGGCCAGATGTGCAAATCTGATGTTATTCACACAGACTCGAGGCTGTAATTGCTGCCAAAGGTGCATCTGCTAAACTCAAACACT
>NW_015783759.1:0-1366 GCF_001515625.1 Sinocyclocheilus rhinocerous | reverse complement strand
GAAGACTGGAGTAATGGCTGCTGAAAATACAGCTTTGCCATTACAGGAATAAATTGAGTATTGAAACAAAAAATACGTTTAATATATTTAAATTATTAAAAATATATTTTCTTATATTATAAATTGACATAAAATATTATATAATATTATATTATATCATAAAAATATATTATATCATATTGCTGTATTTTTGATCAAATAAATGCAGCATTGGTGAGCATAAGAAACATTTAAAAATCTTACCCACCCTGAACTTTTCAATGGTAGTGTAAACCAGGTGAAATGGGATGGCAAATTTATATTCTGTATGAATCTCCCATCCAAAATGCAAATCAAACGTTTCTTCTAACCAAACCATTACTACATTGTTGCCAAATCAGTTTATAAAGCAAAAGAAGTCAATTCCTTGGTTGGCCATGATTCAAACTTATCTATTTGAATACAGAGGCCTGAGGGAAAAGTGCAATTGTCAGCTGAAAAGGACATCTATAATAAGACGATAGTATCAGTGGAGGAAGGAGAGCCCGTGTCTGTTCCCTGAGCTACTGCATTCATTCAGACAGATCTCATCTGTCAGTGTTAGCAGCACTGACCCTGAATACATTGAAGGGTGCTCCAAAACGTGACGTTCACATAGTTTAGCAGCATATCATCAAGAATCTCAAAAACATTCAGTAAAGCCACCTTTTCCACAAGACAGCACTTGTATGCTGTCCATCATGGATTACAGATACAGATAAAAAGATCAAAGAAAAGAGAAAAGAGAAAATAATTAATGAAGGAAAGGTCACATGGGGAATTTCTGCAGCTGTGCTACAGCTCAAATGAGTAGAGACAATGAAAACATCTTATAGAGGCCCTGTGCTATTTAAGACAACACTGTCATTAAAATCATTCTCAATTTTACTTTTATATTGCTCATGCTTATCGCTCTCTATCTCACTCAGGAAGTCTAAATGGTGAAGTCAGCATTGGCACATCCTCAATCTTTTAGAGTGGGGCAGGTGGCTGGCAGGAGAAGAAAGCAGCATTAATCTGCATTCAGGTCCATGGCACAAACTCTAAAGTCACTTCCATTAAATGTGCTCAGGAATCAAGTTCCTGCAGTATCTCTGAGGGACTATTTATAGGTTTCTTCACATCCCTCATGTAAATGACTGCTGTGGTGATTCAATTAGTTCACTTGACTATTTTTTACAGTCTAAAGGCCACTCAGATGAGATAAGCCATCCACTGTTCATAAACACTCAAACTAAATGTATATAATGAAATCTGACAGGATATGATGTTTGTGTTCTCTACTGCCACCCTGGCCAGGCTACACTTGTAAAAGATTAGCCTTTATTTAAGCAGAGATTATATCTAA
>NW_015783758.1:0-1363 GCF_001515625.1 Sinocyclocheilus rhinocerous | reverse complement strand
ATAGAAAACCATTATTTTAAATTGTAATAATATTTCACAATATTGTTGTTTTTACTGTATTTATAAGGAGACTTCAAACACAAAAAAAAAAAGAAATCTTACCAACCCCAGACTTTTGAGCGGAGGTGTGCATGAGTAAATCATAGAAATAATTCCAAATATGGCGTACAGTCATACAAACCACTTTTATAAAACTATGTTTAGCTTTTTTTTTTTATTCAACTGACTGTTCGTGTTCCCAACTCAAACACACACACACACACACACACAATAACACACATTCAAACCACAAAATATTCTTAGCCAAATTTACTGAGACAGAACAGTCCAATTATTCATACAATACATATGAACCTTTAATTATGTACCACATTCTGTTTTTCCTCCTCGTCTGGTTCTCTACAAGAAGCAAACTAGCGCCTACACTAAGGCTCAAATATTAACTATAATCCTTCAAGTCTTTCTAAACTCTGGAAAAGCAACCAATCATTCAAGATTTGGTTAAATAAATCATCTGCAAAGTGCAAAAACTGCATAAACATATGAAAAGCACATGTTCCCCCACAAAAAAAAACTATGTATGTATGAATGTGTACAAATTCTTTCAGCAATTACTTGGCACTCATAGAGCAGAAAGGCACAAGCGCTATCTCAAAAGGCAAAGCAAGACTGAACAAGCCAGCTGACTTACTAGGTCTAAGTTATCGGCAGTGCGTGAAAGGCAATAATATTACACCAGTAAAAAAAGAGAAAGAAAAAATACAGAAATAGCTTTTTGAAGAAGCAACACTCATTACATATTTTACAAAGCTATGAAAATGCATATATAAAAAAAAGACATCAGGTTTGTTTTTTTCTCAAAAGAAAAAAAAAACACATTTCCTTATACTATGAATTCAGGTCATCTCTTCATATGAAGAATCCTGCTCACTTTAGTCTTTAACAAAACTATGAAAAGAGAAAAGAGAAAACAAATTAATATACAGTATTTAAAAGATGTTTTTTTTATATAAATGAAGAATAACAACTAGTGGGAAAAAAATTGAATTGCTTGTTTCCTAATAATTATACCAAAACATCCCTTAACATTGACCTGAGGAAAAATCGCAATGTATATTTATTATTATTTTTTTTTATTTTCGTTTTTTTCCCCCAGATATTCTGAATTTGTATTGTGTTTACAGTGGTTTACTTTTTAAGATGGGAGTCTGCCATTTTGCTTTTCCATAAAATGTAAACATTATTTTAAAGATAAAACAAAACGTTATGAATCAAAAACGTTAAAGGTAACATACAAAAAATATTGTATTATTTATTTCTTCTTTTTTTAAATACCCCTTTTCAACAAGTTCAATATTTCCTT
>NW_015783757.1:0-1368 GCF_001515625.1 Sinocyclocheilus rhinocerous | reverse complement strand
ATTGACTTTTTAAACTGAAAGGTGGGAATTTCATTCCTACAGTTAGTTATATTTTCTCTCATTTGTCTCTCTACAAGTGGCCTGTCCCCTTCTGCTGTACTGTATCTGATAATGATGACATTTCCAAATAAAAAAAAAAGTAAAATGAATGTGAAAATAAAGCATTTTTGTTGTTTTTATAGAGAAAAGTTGAGCTTTTTGTCCACCAGTAACAGATTTAACAGGATAGATCCCTGTTACGCAGCTAGTCTTCAGAACAGCATGAAAAGAAGAAATTTTATTGAGCAACACAATCACTCTCAGCACTGTGCAAAAAAAAAATAGGGTCCCATAATGATGACCCACTCTGACGTCATCTCACTTCCTCTCCACTTTAATTTGTCATTTGTGACGCAGTGGAAAAAGGATTTTAGTAGGTATAACTAGCTTCATGCTGTGCATTCCAACGCAAAATCTAGGACAAAAGAAATCTACACATGCTCCAATAAAGCATGAGCCCCAAAATATGCTGAAAATTACACTCATTAAAGAGTAGCTCTAAACATAAACCTACAACCAGCAATTGTGAAAATTGCTCACTATAGTCTCTCTAACAGCTTTCAGGCTTGTTGAAAGAGCCATAATTTGAAACATTCAGTTTGATATGATTATCACTGTGCTACAACCTATCTGCCCTGCAGACCACACACCTTCTGCCACTGTGCTGTGTTCATTATAACAGGGATGGTCTAATTTTGTCACATCCCTTCACTCACTTACATACAAGTTGTTTCACAAACCCTAACAATGGCAGTTTACATTTCACACCAAAACGCATCTATATATTGCAGATTTTGCTAAAATAATAAATAGTGTAATTATAAATGAATAATAATTAAATTATTCGTTATATATAAATGAAATATAATTCTTAAAAATATAAAATACATAAATATACTTTAATATAAGAGATAAAAATATTAATTATATATAAATAAAATACAATGCAAAAAATGTAACTAAAATTGAAAAGTTAAATAAAAAATGTAACATATGCATAGGGATATTAATATGAAATAATGTTGAACCTATTTAATGTTTCGGACTACATCCAACAAGATGCTATTAAGACACGGAATCATTTCATCACACAGAATACTGTGCCAAAGCCCACAGCTTTGTTCAATGTCATTGTTCCCCTTTTCTCCCCAGACGCAATTATTCACAAAAGATGGATGTGATCTGTTGCAGGAAAAAAGGACTGTAATTATATGAACTTGGCTTTGGTGTCACCTCTAAAACCTGTGATGAAGTTGCATTCTCTCTTTTTACCACAGAACAAGACCTTATTTTATTACACAGCATATTCAGTCTGAAATTAATAGGCCA
>NW_015783756.1:0-1367 GCF_001515625.1 Sinocyclocheilus rhinocerous | reverse complement strand
ATTTAAGGGGGTCTGAATACTTTCCGTACCCACTGTATATATTGGCAATCTGACAACAGTTTTGAATAAAGCTAATCTCATCCAATCAGATTTTAGAGATAGAGGATCTATTTTATAAAGTACAGTTTACCACACCAAACTCTTCATCAGAATTTGCACTCAACACACAGATTACATAAGAGTATTCCATGGGAGGGGCCATTTCCACAGGCATTAGAGACCCTACAAGGGGGTCAGGCTTTGGCCCTCCCCTCCCCTCGATATAGTGAGTGTGCTCGCCCCTCGTGTGAGAGAAGACAAATGTTCACATTCCCATGCATCCATGCTCCGCCCACAGACCTCACCCGTCTCTCCACATCCTGATTGGATGATGATCAGAGACCAAAGACAGTGTGGAGTCTGACACACACCCCTGCACATGTCTCCTCGTTGTGATTTTGCAGGGTTTTAATTGTAAAAGTGATGTTTCCCACCGATTTAGCATATTTTATACGTTGTATTTTTGCAGTTGAATCATTGCATAAAAAGTCATTTTGTTTTGATTTTAAAATCTAATTCTAAACAAAAATCAGAAAATGAATACAAATAT
The DNA here is from genome assembly GCF_001515625.1 of Sinocyclocheilus rhinocerous. Classification (NCBI taxonomy): domain Eukaryota; kingdom Metazoa; phylum Chordata; class Actinopteri; order Cypriniformes; family Cyprinidae; genus Sinocyclocheilus; species Sinocyclocheilus rhinocerous. The sequence goes on along the minus strand of NW_015783756.1, from coordinate 778 downwards.
TTTTAGGAAATAGTATTTATAAATATATGCAGTAATAGTACTGAATGCATATGATATTTGCAGCTTTCATTTACTAAAGACGTCTAGTTTTGATTTTTGTCATTTGGTGTTGTCTTTATGTGGTTTCATAGAGATCTTGAGTCTGGTGACACCATAGTGCGTGTAAAAGTTCTCACATTTCTAGTTCTCGCTCTTCTGCACATAATCCAGTAGTATGTCGTGCAGTGATATTTACTTCTTGACATCCTGACCTGTGTCTCAGTGCTCTTTAATGAGCATGTTCTTCTCTCAGCATAACTCATTATACAGCCCACCGCTCCATGTTACAGCTGAGGGAGGGATAGGCTGTTGAGTGCAGGGAACATTCTTGAATTAATTAATGTAATGTATTTACTTATTTATTTACTTATTCATTTATTCAATATTATCTATTTGTTTATTCATTCATACTTTACAGCTTTTGACTTTGGTCTCCACAGATTTTCAGCATACTGAAACAAAAGCCAGTTTGTTTCCAGACACAAATCTTACAACGTTCAAATGAAGATGGCATGCAGCCGTATGTGTTTACAGTGCATAAGCCGATGGTGCTTATGCAGGTTCCAACCTGTAAAAATCCTTTTAGTATAATTTATTTGCATCTGTCACGTGGTTTGACAATCTCATGCAATGAAACTCATGAGATTTTAGCGTCCAAACACCCTTTTGGGACCACTAGTGTATCATAGCATGGAAAGCCTGAATGTTTGTTGTAGATGTAAAGGGTTGGTGAGCGATG
>NW_015783755.1:0-1367 GCF_001515625.1 Sinocyclocheilus rhinocerous | reverse complement strand
GGGTAGGATTAGGGATGTAGAATATGGATGTAGAAAACAGACAAAAAAGGTTCACTTTATTTATATTTTTATTTACATTCCTTTAAAAAAACAATGAATAAAAATGAAAGTCACTTTCTTGTAAAAGATGATTTTCATGATTTGCATGTGCATGTGTTCAAGTCCAAATATAGAGTGAGTTTTAAAATAGAAACCTGAGCAGCTGATTCATAATCAAAAAAGGCAAAAAAATATATAAATAAATACAAAAAATTACCATACTGCTCATGTATCATAGTTTCTCAGAATTCTGTCAAAATGATATAGAGAAGCCAAAAACCTAACTTGAGTTAGGTGGTGGTGGTCAGAGGTTTGACCTCACTGTGGTCACTGCAAATGATGAGCAGTTTGGACCAAATGTGTGTTTAAAGTGAAGCCTCTGAGCTGCATTCAGCACCCCTGCAAAGAAGGCATTTAAAGGGACATGATGGGAAATCAAAGCGGAACTTCTCGCTTGTCTGATTAGAAGGAGTGAGGCAGCAGCTCAGCTGGTGTGTTTACTTGTTTTTGCTGTGTCTGACGGTTTGTTTTGGAGCTGCTAGGGTTGTAAAGCTCTACCGCTGTCACACGTTGGCATGTGTAATGCCACACATCTTCACTTTTCTATTCAGCAAAAAGAAATGTATAAATAACTAGCCTCTACCACTATCGCTGCATTAATCTGCCTTGATTCAATCGCACAACGAACAAGTCTGCTAATGATTGTTTTATTCACACAATCCAGATTGCTATTTTCCCCCCTTCTCTAGATCACTCCTTCTTTCTTAAAGGAATAGATCATCTAAAAAATAAAATTCCGTTTTTTTTAATGCATTTATTCACACTCATTCCAAACCTGAATGCTGCTTTGTTGTGGAATATAAAAGGAGACTTTTAAAGAACCTTCTTTTTTTTTTCTTTTTTTAATCTGATTATTCAATCATGAATCAGACATTTGGTTCACAGCTTCAACTTTCTGATCCAGTTCTTGATTTAACTTTAAGATTATCAGCAAACAACAACCTAAATCTTTCTCTGTTTCTTACACAAACATTTTTTATATTTCAGAAGACTTGGAACACTGCACACGTTTTATGGTGCTTTTTGTCCTCTTTTGAGCTTTACAGACACTATCCACTATAATAATAGTTCTCATTTTTGGACTGTTCATTTAATACCTTTTCTCTCTATTCCTTTCTCTCTATTCCTCTCACTCTCTTTCCATCACTCTGTCCCTTAAGGGTTAAGAAAGGCTGCTTAAATCTTACAACTCAACGACCGACAAATGCAATCCTGGTAAATTAGCTCAGAACTGCTCAGAAACCTTTGGTGAAAATTTCCCCAAATTT
>NW_015783754.1:0-1366 GCF_001515625.1 Sinocyclocheilus rhinocerous | reverse complement strand
TAACTAATTACTTTCAAAAGACTGTAACTAGTAATATATATAATGTATTACATTTTGGAAGTAACTTGCACAACACTGACTACCATCAAAGAAATGTACTTGTTCCAGGTGGCAGTTCTTCTGATGGGAGTCATCAGAAAACCATCTCTCCGGGATTACTGGAGCACCAACCCATTACTGCAGACCCCATTCTTCAGAACACTGTTTTCACAGGACCGCTCCCTCCTGCTCCTCCGTTGTCTGCATTTCAACAACAGTGCAAGAGCTAGTCACCATGAGCCACTGCACAAAATAAGACGCATATTTACTGTCATTACCTCCTCCTTTCGTCGTGTTTTTGTCCCATATTAAGATCTCTGTGTGGACGAATCTCTGATGAAATGGAAAGGCAGGCTGGCCTTCCGTCATTACATCCCTATAAAAAGAAACCGATTTGGAGTTAAGTTTTTCGTCTTGTGTGATGTGCTGACCGGATATGTGCAAGACATGGTCATTTATACTGGATCCACTACTGACATTCACCACTATGAAGGGTTAGGCATTTCTGGGTTGGTTGTAATGACCCTACTTGCACTTTACCTGGGAAAGGGCCATGTCCTCTATGTGGACAAATGGTACAGCAGTCAATCCTCCTCTCTCATGGCACAGGGGCTTGTGGCACTGTGCGGGCCAACAAGACAGGAATGACAGTTTTCACTGGAAAATTACGAAAGGGCAAGTTAAGTGAAGACAGAACAGAACACAGCTGGTGGTAAAATGGCATGATAAGAGAGATGTTCTTATGCTTACCACGGTACACTCCTCCATGATGTCAGCCACAGGGAAAGTCGACCATGTCACCGGTGAGAGGAAGGTCAAGCCTCACTGTGTCCTTGAATACAACAAAAAATGGGGGCAGTCGACAGGGCTGACATGGTAAAAGACTTTCTTGAGTGTGCCAGGAAAACAAGAAAGTGGTATAAGAAGATCTTCTTTTATCTGCTTGACACTGCTGTGCTGAACAGCCACATTGTTCACTGCCAAAAGTCAGGTTAGAAATTTACACAACCATCTTAAATAACCATAACTTATATTTCATGCACTTTACACTTATATTTACAATGCACAAGTGTTGCGTTCGCAACCACAACCAAGCTTACACTCTACATTCCCCACAAATGTAATTTACTATCAACAGTACAGGTCAACACTTCCCTGGAGTTCAGGACAAACCTGATGAGAGGGCTGCTGGAGGAGTATGGTACAACCCTGTGTCCACCCAAAGGGGGCCGCCTTGCTTTGGACACTCCTCTGCGGTTAACAGCGAGGCATTTCCCTGCTGAAGTCCTGCAAACCAGCGCCCAGGGCAGCAGGACCAGGCGGCACT
>NW_015783753.1:0-1367 GCF_001515625.1 Sinocyclocheilus rhinocerous | reverse complement strand
GATCCTTAGCGTTTCAACACAAGGCTCTTTTTTTGTGCTACGAACATGAATGATACCTGTACTTTTACATTTTTTAGTGTTCAAACTTCAGATGTTTAGTCATAGGTTGATAAAACAGGTAAAAAGCCATTTGGCTTCCACTGAAGGAGGAATATTTATTTAGACATATTTAGAGACCAGAATATTGTAGGAGACCTGAAGGTGTGTTTTTATTCCCTCACAGAACAACCATATAGCAATGACACTGCAATTACCGGTATTTTCAAATCTCGCAGCATGTTAAAATTGTTTTGAAGTCATAAAATAATATTGTGCATGGAATGGTGTGAGAATTAGGCTTTCTTAATCAAAACTCTGGCCCTGTAAAGCATGCTTTGTGTGAAAAGGATTGGAGCGATTTGTATGTATAGGTAAGTTTTTGAATTTTGCAAAAATGTAGGTAGAGGCACATATTTCCAATGAGCCAATGAGACATTGCATGAGATTAGATTTAAAACTATTTGTTAATTGGTAATTCTACAAAGTTTAAGAGTCATTTAATTTGAAACTGATTTTGTTCATCTTGTAGAAGACAAGAGAGCACAGAATGCTTCATGCAACAAAAGACAATGTATGTTTTACATACCTCAGTGGGGCATGATGCGTACTAGCATGCATCTTTACATTATTGAAAATATTACATACATCAGGCAGATACCTTGATTTGTTACAAATATGCTTGCTAATTACGCTTTTAGAAAATGTACAAATCCAATTTAAGTTCATGTAATTCCAAGTGCTTCATATATATAGCCTTTGAGCTAATATTATTACCTAATAAATCCTCTCATAATTAACTGATCATTTATTTTGCAGTACTTCAAAGTTTATTGGAGGCCGTTTTCAATTCAATTCTGATTTAGGGAAGGGAGTTGGGGATGTGGGCAACTGGTTTTTGTTCTAAACAGCTGTATCATTTACAAGCTAGTGTTCAGCAAAGGGTGTCTTGAAATAGACAACGTAAGATGTGTAGCAGACAGTTGGCTGTGCTGTTACAGTTCACAGTGATTATTTATGGATACAGTGTAAGAAATGTTTTTGTCAGATTACGAAACAAATGCATTTTATGCTGTGACATCTAATTTAACTTATTTCATTCAAGTGAAAAATATTATTCAATGGGATTGAAATATTATGGCCACATTATTCTACACCAATAAATGTGATTTTTTTTAAAGAGCCAAACCCAGTAGAAATAGCCCTGTATGGCAAGAACTGCAGAGTTTCCTTTTTAGAGTGTAAATCCATCATACTGTTACGGGGCAAAAAAGACGTGAGACGTTCGGATCCATTTGCAAGCTTTATTAAGGGCGTGGTCAAAACAGGCG
>NW_015783752.1:0-1366 GCF_001515625.1 Sinocyclocheilus rhinocerous | reverse complement strand
TCTCTAAATAGTAATGCAATATTTTTTGTATATTTTTAATTTTTTGATAGAAATAGAGCGTGCATAAACTTAATTTACACAAACTTAAAAGCAAAATCACAAAAAACAATATTTAAAAACTATATATACACATACATTTAATAATAATTATTATTATAACAATAATAATAATGATAAATATGTATAACACTTACTATAAAACGATATAAAGCTTTTTAAAATCATGAGAAACATTAATTCAATGTGACCAAACATTTGACTGGTAGTCTATCCAGTGTTTGGATCAGTGACATCTTAAAAATATCTCACAAGAGATGAGGTTTAGAACGAGGGTGATGATCTAACCTGGAAGAATCCAGGGGGCATGGGTCCACCAGGCATGACATCTCCTGGTGGCATGTTCCCAAGAACAGGACTGGGGGCTGCTGCAGCACTCTGTGGGCACAAATCATTAAGAAAAAAAAAACATTAGATGGGGGAAAAACACTTGTACATCTTAAGCACTGATTTTTTCCCCCTAGGAAAACAGATTTATTCCGCAAGTACAAAATGCAGCTTAATGCATTCTAGCACTCATAAATCTGTGCTCTAACAGCAAGCAATAAAGCCAACGGCATAGCCACGACTGACTGGTGTAAAATCCAATTTTAAGGTCTACAAAACCAAGAGGAAAAAAAACTAGGTTTCAGAGCACAACAGGGATTTGATCATGCATATAATGGCAGTGGAAAAAGCAGAGTGTGGTCTGCTGCCTGTCACACTTCAGCCTGAGTTAACAGAGCCAGGCTTTTCAGAGAGCACTGTGAAATACCACAGGAAGGAGGTAGAAAGAAAGAAGAGCAGCTGACCCTGATGGAGCAACACAGATCAGAACCGGCCAATGGGAAGAGTCAGACCGAGCCTGATCCGCAACAATGGAACAGCTACGCTTTTCATTCAGACTATTCAAGTTCACAGTTCAAGGGCCAAGAGGACTTTTTATTTTTAAAATCAACACAAAATCAAAATCCATCCAAATCACATTCTTAATAATACATATTTTCTGGACATATCATTCACATTCAGTGATGTTATAGTTAACTAAAACAAAAAATTAATTAAATAGTCTTCATTTATTCAAATAAAGCTGAAATAAAATGTTCATTACATGAAAAATCTAAAGTTTATCAAATCTAAAGTTATAAATATAGTTTTAATATGCAAGTATTTCTAAATAGAAATATATATATATAAAAAACTAATAAAGTCAAACACGCATAACAAAATACTAAAACTTAAGCTAAAATTAAAATAAAAACTGAAAATATAAAAATAGAACCCAATTCAAAATATTAATAAATACTATAATAGTATATAAATAACATTA
>NW_015783751.1:0-1310 GCF_001515625.1 Sinocyclocheilus rhinocerous | reverse complement strand
GTGTGTGTGTGTGTGTGTGTGTGTGTGTGTGTGTGTGTGTGGGTCACAGTGCCTTCATGCATAAATGTATGAATACATGCGGTCAGAAGTCACGGAACAAGATGTGAATAAGATACCAAATTGGTAGATCTTGTGCAATTGCTTTTTACGCCGTCGTTTGCATACACTTTGAAATTCGTCTTCTGGGGGAATCGCTCCCAGATGTTGAATATTTTCGTTAATCATTTCCATTGGTCCGCTCTTGCGCTGTGTGAGGTGACACGCCGTCTTCAAACGACCATCTCTTTGTTTGCCTCTAAGTCATATGTGAAGATTAAGCTATGTATAACTATTCCAGATATAAAATATTTAGAATACTTTGATACATTAGTTATGTATAAAGTGAGTAAATGTAAATTAGCGACCTATTCTTTCTTCTCTGCCTGACCTTCACATCATCCTTTTATGCTGTCTCATGATTCACTGCACCAAACAACACTTGTCGACCAACCTCTTTCTCTGTCTGTAGCTTTGTCTTTCTCTCAGCCTCTTTCTATCTTCTCCTCACCTTCCTGGAGAGGTCAGCTAGGCCCCAGACAGGCAGACACGGCGCTTCACACGACACACACTTGGGAAATTCCACCACGGCACAAAAACAGATGCAAGAGGAGGGGAAAATGCACATTTTGTCTCGCTGTAGCCAGCAGTGAAGACCTAGTTGTCCCTGTCATATGTTAAAAAGACTTGTTTCTACTAGTTTTAAAAATATAGAGCATATAATGAGGTTTACATTTATTCACTGAGCAGAAGCTTTCAAGTTTAATATTTTAACAGTGTGAGTATCTCATGTGAAAGTCCTACAGTTTTTGGTGTTCTACAAGATATATTCACCTGATAAAGTCTAACCTAAAGTAATTGTCTTATCATTTTTGTCATGATCACCACAATTACAGACTCTGCAGTTCACTGTCATCAGCAAAAAATGTCATGCGTTTAGAACCAAGACTAGACAAGGTTAATTTGAGGTCACATTTCCCTTTTATACTGTGATCTTCACTGATGATCAACTGATACATTGACTGTGAAGACGTGGGCATGTTCAAGGGTTTAACCCCATTTGCCCTCTCTTTTATTTAGCCTGGTGATTTATGAGACCAGGCAAAGAAGAGAAACAGCCGTGTCACTGCTATACGATCAACAAAACGACCCAAACCAGCATGGTGACACCCACTGAAGCCTGCAGTAGGTATGTGCTACTGAGCATGCGTGTGTGCTTTATGTATTTGCTATCATTGCTGTGGTTGCTAGGGTGCTCAATGTTACTTTATTAA
>NW_015783750.1:0-1367 GCF_001515625.1 Sinocyclocheilus rhinocerous | reverse complement strand
CAAGCTCATAATTCATGTCCATCTAACCTCTGCTTTGGATCCTCGCTGCCTCTCTGCGTTCATATTATGTTTTCTTGCTACTTGGACTTAGTATTGGCAATAAAGTCGCTTGTTTTACTTTCGCTGCCTTATTTGACTTCCCATTCCCATTCTTTGGCCAGACCTGTCTTTCTCCAGTTGGACAACATGTGCACAGTGCACAATTTAAAAAAAAAAAAGACTTTTTCTAGAAAACCCCTGTTGTAAACGTAGCAAGCTGACTGACATTTTGAATCCTTGAATCCTGAATATCACCATTATATCTAATTTCCCCATTTTCTTTTGTTCTTCAGTTTTTTTCCCTTCTATAAGCATACAGAAAATAGCAGTGGGCATCTCTTCCTGGACACCTCACCAGCAAACAGAAGCTTCAGATATAAATCACATTCAGCATTACTGATATAGAACACATTGGAACTACCTGCACATTCAAAAAACAGTTACTGGTTATACTGGACTTGAAACATTCTGGCTGGAGCTGTACGCTTGATGTTTGACACTCCGTCGGAGATTTACTGAGATTTACATCATTACTGGCCGACAGTGTCACTTATTGAACTCTTTGAGATGGGTCTAGGTCAACATACATATCAATTGCTACCATGTTACATTTTGTTTTATGAGAAAATGTGTTAATTCCATTAAGCTTACGTTTTGCACCAAGAGGTTTAATTCTGAATGAGATTCTGTCTTCGTTTACACTTAGTGTGATAGGACAGTGTAGATGGATGGATGATCATGTTAGCTGTTCAGAATAGTTGGTTCTATTTATTGAATCTGTGTCTTTTTGCCTGCCTTAAATTAAAAGCCAATGCATTGGCCTGTTGATCTTCAATTAGCAAGCTATAGTCACTCAAAAAAATGTTTCAGTATTTATTAAATTAATCAGAATATCAGGCTATAGAATATATTGTAATATAATCACTTAGTGCTTTCGTTTTTTGGTAACCTTTACTTACCTTACTAAAAAAAAGGAATTGCCCCAGAATCTGACGATCTTGTTTTCCCATAAGAGAACTCGTCATTTTACCATTTTTAAGCTTGAACTGAGCTAAATGCACCATGTTTTACATGATACTATAAGATGCAATGGTGTATTTGCAAACTGTTCGATTTGAAAGTTTGATGTATGATGTTATATTACATTATTTGCACTGTTCTTTAAAATCAGGGATTCTTAACACACTGAATAATGGTCATGGAGGGACAAACAAAAAGGGAACTCTGTGGATGTACTTGGTGAATATCTTTTGTTCTTTCAGTACACCAAATCTGTCTTTTATTTTCATATTTGTTGAAGGTGTAATGGAAGTTTCTTTTTCTGCCAT
>NW_015783749.1:0-1364 GCF_001515625.1 Sinocyclocheilus rhinocerous | reverse complement strand
GGTGCCGTCAGAATTAGAGTCCAAACAGCTGATAAAAACACCACAATAATCCACACCTCTCCAGTCTATCAATTAACATCTTGTGAAGTGAAAAACTATGTGTTTGCAAAAAACATGCAGCATTAGGAAATTTTTCACTTTAAACTGTTGCTTCCAGCTTAAATACGAGTCCTCTATCCATAATTTTGCTATCTTCAGTAAAAAGTCGTCTTGTCTGAATCAGGAGAGAGATATGCACAGATCGAGCACTACTGACAAGTAGAAACAGACCAAAACAATTCCAAACAATATGTTGGTGGATTTTGATGTAAGACGACAACAGGGGATGGCCTTTTGACTGTAGCATTATTGTGCGTTATGGACTTGTATTTTGACCAGAAATGACAGTTTGAAGTTAAAACACACTGATTGTTTTTTTCTTACAAACATGCAGCTTTTCACTTCACAAGATTTTAATTGATGGACTGGAGCCATGTGATGCACATTTTCAACAAATATTCATTTTTGGGTGAACTAAGGTTTAAAAGTCCTTCGGATGTTCAGTTTTGAGAGTGAATCTGGCATAAATGGAGTGATTTGACTGTGGAATTTGTGGTATTTTTCCCCCCAAAACTGGACGAGAACAAGTCTGTTTTCTCTTGTTTTAGAGTCTCAAAATTATTGAGTTTTATTGAGGGTTTTGGGATGCTAATGACACTGAGCTGTGATTCTGGGTTCCAGAGCTTTCCCACACTGAACAATAGACATGTGCCTATTCAGATGCTAATGACTGCTTGATCCTATAATAAAAATTCCCTCGGGAGGCTGTTGAATGCTTGTCATCTAATACCAGATAAACCCCCATTGACCACAGGTTGATGTATGTGATGCATATGTATGTGCATATACAGAGACATTTAAACATGGTTGTGGATCTTGATGTGACACTAATGGAACTGAAGTTAAAAGTTGTTTTTAACTTTGTGTGTTTGCATGATTTTACAATGACATAATTACAAACATACTGAGCTTTGTCACATTTTGTGACCAATTTAACTCTGTTTGGTGTGTAATGCTAAATAACTTGTACAAATATAAATGAATTCTTCATTAGAAATATCAGTTTATAAACATTCAACGTTTTTGCTGAACTTTCATAATGGATTTAATTTAATTTTTTAAATTTCAATTATGAATTATATTTTTCATTTTAGACATTTAAACACTGTTGTTGGTCTTCAGGTGACATTATTGGAACTGAAGTTAAAAGCTCTTTTTAAATTTGTGTTTGCATGATTTTCAACTGATATAATTAACAAAATACTCAGCTTTGTCACATTTTGTGAACAGTTCTACTCTGTTTATTGTGTGATGCTAAATAACTT
>NW_015783748.1:0-1366 GCF_001515625.1 Sinocyclocheilus rhinocerous | reverse complement strand
ATATCCGTCCAATTTCTCTTTAATTAGACCTACTTTCACCTCTCTCCCTCTTTTGCGCTCTTGAACCCTGTAACCCTTCAATTCACCTGAACAATGGACTCATCCTGTCTGGATGCGAGTATAGACACTGACACGAAGTCAAATATACTTAATCTCGCAACTCTAGAAAGGAAACATACGAGCGCACGCAATTTCGCATTTGACGCGTCGGTTCGTGTTAGTCTGATATGATCGCTTGTCTTTTATTTGTGTAAAAAGTACTCGTATGAATTTGCATATGCTTTCTCACACATAATCCACTTGGATTTTTAATCGAAGTACATTTCGTACATGTACAATTTCATAGGAACACATTAGTTAAATGTGAAATGTAGTGCACTGTGACACATATTTTAAGGTATACAACCACCAATCTTATCTTATTTGACTTTCCGGGTGCACTAAGCATACTACGACGGAAATCAGAATGAGCACATTGTACTAAACTACAAACAAACATCCAGACATTCGCTCTCACACACTCCATCCCCCTCTCTGATAACACCTGCCCTCCCCTCCCCCACAACAAAGGCACAACAGACGCTCTTTTAAACACGCGTTCAGACGCACAACAACTTGTCCCAAACACGAAAATGCCAAAATGTGTGCGCACACACATCATAGATAGATGTTTAACTGCCATTTTGCTATCAATAACCAATGGAAGCACTAGTTCGATAGAGATCGGGTGTAATTTGATGCTTTGAATCAAAATTATAATAGTAAAAACAACATTAATAGTGCAAACATAAGCTATCTGGTCTGTCCTGTTGATCGACTACGTCTTGCTTTCTTGTCACGATTTTTATGGCTGAGGCAGGAGTAAGAGTAAAGCTGTTTCTGAAACAGCAAATAAAACAACTTAAACCACAAAAAAACTCAATGTGAAAGCTGATATTTATCTTAACTAAAGTTGAGTCACATTTTACCATAAATCGCCAACACAACAACTGTGTTTCAAATTCATCCAGTATTTTAGCCCTGTAGTTCACTAGCTACTGTTTGAGAGAAGGCCAAAGGGAATACGATTTGAGATGTGGCCAATGAGTGAATAGAGGACACGGGAGATCGAGGGTATGTATGTGAATGCTGTGCCGGATTTAAAAGCGCAAACGAATGCGTGCACGACTGAAGTGTCTTGGACGACGCCCGGCGCTTTGTTGTGGGGCCATGTGATAAACAGAGTTAAGCAAACACGTTGGGATGACAACGATAGGCAGAGAGTGAGAGATAGGAGAGTTGGGGAAAGATAAGAGGGGGAGGACGAAGAGAGCATGGGATTGAAAACCAGAAAGAGGACTCCAGGTCTCCATTCTCCTCCTCTGTC
>NW_015783747.1:0-1365 GCF_001515625.1 Sinocyclocheilus rhinocerous | reverse complement strand
GTTGATTACAGTCAATTACAGTAAGCTTCATTCTTTATCACTGCATCAGTAAGCGAGAGCGTGAGCCGTGGAGTCCAGAAACAGGCAGTCTGCCACACTCCACCTACCTACTGCATCTGTCATCTGTCTCTGTGTGCTAATACTCTTCATCACTGGAGCTAAGGCTGCAACAAATGAATGATTTACACAGTATCTGCTGCTCTGAAATCCTTCGGACGCAAAACCCTGAAGTATTCAGACACTTAAGCCACACTTAAAATGCCTGAATGTCATTGAATTCGATATAAACCAAGCACCATCTGCAAACAAACGATGCATGAGCTTTTCCTGGAAAATTAACATATTTGTAATTACAGTATTTGCATTATATCATAGCTAGTAGCATTTGCATTCACATACTTGCATGGTGTGTGGTTTAGGCCTTACACACTATCAGAAAACAAGTGAAAAGTGTAAGAGTCTAAACAAACCTGTGTCTGAAAGGCTAAATGTTAGCATGACACTAGCTCAGCTGTTTTCATAATGGTCTAGCTTTTCCAGAAACAGTTTTTCCACAAGTACGCTGTATGCAGCATTAGGAAATCAGATTTATTTTAGTGAATCTGTTTGGGATGGTTCACCTAAAAAATGATCATTGATCAAATATAACTCCATCTATGGAAGCTCATTTCTGCCACAAAGTAAGCAAGTAAGTAAATAAATAAATAAATAAAAAGCTATTTGTGAGTTTATACCTCACAATTCAGACTTTATTTCGCAGATTTGCAAGTTTGACTTTTTTCCCTCATAATTACAAGTTTAAAAATAAACATTGATGTTTTATCTCACAATTCTGGCTTTTTTTTCTCACAATTTTAAGTTTATATCTCACAAGTTGAATTTTTTAGGCAATCACGAGTTTACATAAATGTTTTTTTAACAATTCTACCTTTTTTCTCAGAATTGTGAGTATATATATTTATATATTTCATTTCTAAATTAACATTTTTTATTTAAATCTCACAATCCTCACAACTGAGTTTAAATCTCACAACTGTGAGGAAAAAAGTCTAAATTGTGTGATATAAACTCGATATAATAACGTTCTCTAATTGCTGAATTAAATAGTATCATATATTTTAAATGTAAATATAAAGATATTGTTCCCTTTTCTCAGAAAATTTACATTTTTGCAACTACAGTACTGCATTATGTAGCATAGCTAGAAGCATTTGCATTCACATACACTACTTGCATGGTGTATGTTTTCGGTTTTACACCCTGTCAGAAAGCAGGAGAAAACATCAGAAAAAGTGTGAGAGTCTAAACTTGAATATGAAATATGAAAAACTAAACTAGGGATGCACCGATACCACTTTTTCCAGT
>NW_015783746.1:0-1366 GCF_001515625.1 Sinocyclocheilus rhinocerous | reverse complement strand
TATATATATATATGTATGATGTATCTGATGTTGGTTTGATATTTGATTAACAGCCATAATTGTTGTGAATTTAACATTAATTAGTTTTATTATTTAATAAATAATATTATTTATTCAATCTCAAATCACTATTTGAGGAAAAGTGGTATTTAATAAGTATTTGAAAATACATAGCAGGAGAAAAAGAGAAAAATTACCTCATAAAGGGCAAAAAATACCCCTGACAATCAATTCCAGGGTGCAAATATTGAAAACTTTCTGATACAATATTCATTTGATCTACAGGTGATTTATTTTATACTTACATCTCCCTCTTGTGGTTGAAATCCACAGCATAGATGATCTCTTCCTCTCCATCCTTCACTATTTTCCAGATAGTGCCACCGATCATGTGGCCCGCAGGAAGTGGGGTGATGGACAGACCGTGACCTTTTCCTGTTCATTAATAAATTATGAGTAACTTCCAAGATGCCCAAAAGGACACATTATCATTATTTTGGATTATTAAAGATTCAGAATTTCTGATTGGCTTTTCTCTTTTTGCACATGTGAATAATGAGGACATGTTTTCTCACCTTTCAGGTTGACGATCTGAGAGTATTTCAGCTGCTGGATTTTGTCAAAAGCTGAATCGACGTCATCCAGTGTGAACAGAGTGAAATCTTCTGTGTTGTGTCGAGACTATGAGATCAAATAGGATGGAGCAATTAATATTTCAGCACTGCCTCAAAGTGAGAAGCATTGAACACTCCAAAACATGGGGATTTTAAGTTCAACTAACAATTCAAGTCTATGATGCATCATAGATCTCTGTAAAATTGAAATAATTTAATAAAGAACACAGTCATTACTGCATACTATCATTAAAAAAAGTTATTTGCTCCCACATGTCCCATTTAAATCTATTAAATCTGACTTTATTTTCATGATAATTAAGTATATTTTAACCCCTAAATTGCCATCCTGAAAAAAAAAAAGATTACTGTAATGTGAAAAAAATTCAAATAATATAGAATATTTCTTGTACTGCTTCTATGCTGAATTAAATTTTTACTACAGTAAAGCAAAAAATGTGTATCAAAGTCAATGGGAATAATGAGAATTCAGCTCAAAAGTTAAACATCTGGATGCATTATAGGTAGTTTTGGGGAAAATGTGCTTATTTTTTAAGAAAATTACATTTTTACTGGTCCTATAATTGGGTTTATTTTCTTTATGCAAAAAAAATATATAACAAAAATGGTCTTTATTAATTTAAGGGTGATGTGAGCTTTTTTTTCCAATTTAAACTCAGTCGCTCAGAGACAATCAATCTTTTTTTTGTTGTTATTTTCATATTTAAACAAACAATCTCAAATTGCACGTC
>NW_015783745.1:0-1366 GCF_001515625.1 Sinocyclocheilus rhinocerous | reverse complement strand
TTGCCTAGCAGGCTTACTAACTTAAAAATAAACCGAGCCACCCTGGCTTGCTTAGATATGACTGAGAACAAACACACACACAAACACACAATAGCTCAAGACCAGCAGGCTGCTAAAACAAACACTCAATAAATAGCCTTTCAAAACAAGTGTCACGGTGTCACCGTAAAATATACCATGAAAATACAAAATTTTTTGGAAACTCTCATGATTTGAATGTGTGTCATGGTGTCATTAAAGTGCCATGGTATTACCATCACTAAACCATGGTATAACCACAGTACTATTTTCAAAGAAAAATACGCACAGATTTACAGCTGACCTATCTAGATGAGCATCTGATCTGCATATCACCATATAAGGCAAAGACTTACTAGAGATGCACATTACAGTGTATCAGTTATCGGTTAGCAGTTATCAGCCGATATTACAGATAAATTGGATATTTAATTGTGCATTTATTTTTACATTTTAAATATATTTGCTGTCATTTAACACTCACTAAGGTTCTTCCTTAAAAACACTAATAATTTCATACCTGTCAAATGTAATCTTTAACAAATCTCAAAATTTAGATGAAATAATATGGAATTTAGTTAAAATATTGGTAAAATATTGGTGGTAGTGCACAAATTTAATATTGGTGCATCCTAACCTTTATGCAGAAGTATAGTATTTTATCATGTTTTAATCTGATATAACACTAACAAACACCACATTTTACCATTTATGATTTGGAAATACTAGTACTATAGCAATACACTTACCAATACCAAAAAGTATTAAAAACGACCACAATAATGATTGAAATAACCTTTGAGTAACATGCAAACATCATTAAATATGAATACCATAGTACTCTATATTAAAGTGCTATGATACCACTATCTAATACTATATCACTTCACCTTGGTACTGCCATGGCATGATTTCTCTAGACATGTATCATGGTAATACCATGTTTTTAATACAAGTACAATGGTAGTTTTCTGGTTTAATATACTGCATCATGGTATTCTTAAATACCATGCTATAAAATATGGTTGTCAAACAGTACTATGGTATTACAACCAGATACCTTCACTATAACATGGTGCCACTGAAATGTCTTTTGTAAGAGGAATATAATGTCACACACACAGTTTTATTGCTGATACATAAGTTATCAGCAGAGCCATAAGATGCAAAACATCAGATATCCTGCAGTAGTCTATGACAATACAATGAACCATGCCTTAAATAAGCATTACCAGGGTATCATGTCCAAAAAAACATGGTAATACCATCTTGTGCTACTTTTTTTTTTGCTGGCACTTGATTACTCATATATATATGCCATTTGATTAGACTAGATAGATAGATAGAT
>NW_015783744.1:0-1362 GCF_001515625.1 Sinocyclocheilus rhinocerous | reverse complement strand
AATGATGCTGAAAATTCAGCTTTGCATCACATAAATAAATTACATCTTAAAATATATATAAATAGTAAAAAGTTATTTTAAACTGTAATAATATTTCACAATTTTACTGTATTTTTTTATCAAATAAACGCAGCCTCTGTGAGCAAAAGACTCTTTCTTGTTGCTCTTTTGTTAAGCTGAAAAGCATAAATGCTAAATACATAAATGTAAACATCTTACCGACCCCAAACTTTTGGTGGTATACGACTGTTTGAAATGTTCATTGTTACATACTATTACACATTATTTAAAAATATATAGTAGACACAATATACTGTATATATTCCAGTATGCAAGTATTACTATTCTGAACACAACCAACATGAGCAACGAGCAGTCCATGAGAAAACTGACCAATCAAATAATTGATGGAAAGGTCACATGACACGATATCTCTTTCCTATGGTCTTCATTATATTATTTTTTCAGGCAGGTTTTCATATTTTTATTTTTCAGGGGGTCTGTGTGCCCCTTTGGGTGTTTCTGATTCAGCCGTGAATGTTCATCATTTCTTAATTTCAGAATCAATCACACAAACTTACTGAGAGTAGAGCATCCGGGAGCGGACGATGAATTTGAAGATGTACTCAAGGGCTTTGAGCGTCCTCAGGATGGGTTCACAGGCCTCCCCTCGACTGGACACGTCCAGATACGTCTTCAGCACAGACATCAGCTTTCTACAGTACACAGAAAGAGAGAGAGTTTGTGTGTGTAGTTCTCTAAATAACTTAAACTAAATGAATTAAACTACAAAATTAAGACTGCGCACAAAAATCAACCAGAACAACTAATAACAGGCCGAATTACATCACCATGATAATTAATTCACTCCTGTTTCTGTTGATTATTTACCAATGTTCATGTACATTTGAGACTCACACACTCAAACATACTGACATCTAATGATCAGAAACACAATGAAGAGCGTTTGACCTACTTGTAAGCCAGCGTGGCGCTGAAGTGTTGTTTGATATAGGCCTCCAACACAGTGTTGAAATGCTGAAACTTTCTGTCTGCGATTAGACCGATAATATAGATCTGAAAGAGAGACTGTATTTATAACAGTGGTTCTCAACCAGGAGCACAGGATAAATCTGCTGATAAATTGCAAAATCATCCTGTAATCACAAATTACTGGAAAAGAAATGTAAATTAAGTGGTCATAAAGGGCGTAAAAACTGGTGAACATTCATTTCTTGAAGCTTTTGGAATTAGGTAATTCAATTTAACTTATTTTTTATTTATTTTGATAGCACAGTTTGATGAGAACTAGAGAGGACAGAGGGGAATGGGACTGGGAACCAATTTTAATATAAAAATGTA
>NW_015783743.1:0-1366 GCF_001515625.1 Sinocyclocheilus rhinocerous | reverse complement strand
GATGGACCTGGGAGAAGCCCTCGAACAAAGCATGGATGCTGACAGGAGCAATGATCCCCAACAGGAGGAGGCACATCAGGAGGGTAAAGGTGTGGAGACAGAGGACAATAAAGAGGAAGTGGACAATGAAGACAGTAAGTTTGCAGAGAACGACTGGAGTCTGCTGCGACAGCTACTGTCTGACCAAGAATCCAATCTGGGCATCATAAACTCAGTCCCAGAGGATTTAAACCTTGCACAGTACTTGATCAAGCAGACGCTGTCCTTGTCTCGAGACTGCTTGAATGAACGGGACTACTTGTATCACGAAAAGGACACATTTAAGCGCTGGGCTGAGCTTATTTCTCCATTGGAGGACTCCACCACCAGCATCACTGTGACCAGCTTGTCTCCTGAGGACGCTGCATCTCCACAGGGCGAGTGGACCATCGTGGAGCTGGAGACACATCACTGATGGCTCTGTGGACTGGAATACAGCCAATGTTTTGATAGGACTCTTTGGATTACTGCATCCTTTCTTCCTTTCAGTGCTTATTTATTTTGGGGAGAAAGACAGATAAGTTCCAGCTTAAGTTAACCGAAGGCACTTGTCATTTTGTACAGGTACTGGAATAATGACCTCTGTGCAGTTGTTTTGCATGTGGGCAATTTTCTAAGTTATATTGTTTACTTGATGGGTGTTGCTTGAATCTTTGTAGAATACCAAAAATGCATTTTCTTGTTGCTCTTTTTGTCTCTGAATGATGATGCTTCTAAAACGTTTTGAACAGAGTGTAGAGAGTAAGTGGTTCTGGTTTACATTCATCGTTGTATTTAAGACAATAAAAGCTGTTGTTGGAATTTTGCCGTCTTGTGCTGTCTTTCTCCTTGAAAGGTGATAACCACACATAAACGTGTTTGGTTGGTTATATAGGGACAATGCCATGTTGTGTTATGGGTTCATAGAGTGTCAAATGACAAAACACATGTAAGACATTTAGTCCAAAAATTACAACACTAGGTATTTTCAGACACATTTTAATGGTTTTATGGTTAACATTTATTTGGGTTTAAAACATAATTTTGACTTTTTTTTTTTTACACTAACTAAATAAAGGTTATGCCAAGGCACTTAGAATGGAGGCCAAGTTTTAGGGGATTAAAATGTGAATCGTATTTTATAAAAGCAGTTATGTTATTTTGAAATAGCTAGAAAAAGTATTGGAATTTCTGGTTTTCTGCAACTTTTTGAACAGGATGATGTGTATTTATTTTCAAATTTTGTTTAAATGTCATTTTTTTTTGTTCAAAAGCTACAGAAGATACCTACATTTCCAAGATGACAAAATAAGTACAATTTACCCTTATCTTCATGTTCCAAAAGTTT
>NW_015783742.1:0-1365 GCF_001515625.1 Sinocyclocheilus rhinocerous | reverse complement strand
ATTAATGCATTCTGGGTATATATATATATATATACGTATAAGCAATAAGACATAAAGGAACTAACTTTACCATGTTTAAGAGTTTTTTTAGGCTTCAGAATTCACTTTCAATGTGGTAAATTCACTATAATAAACCCTTCTGTGGTGATGCACAAGCTTTTCACTTTGTGACAGGTCCTGATCATCCTGCCGGGGTTTAATTTGTGATAATGACTGTCTGACTGCACATTGTTCCTTAATGCATGTTTACACACAAAAAAAGCATCCTCAGGAATCAATGGTTAGAGGGATGAGACTCTGACTAAATTATAAAACACAAGTAGTATTGAATTCCTATTCCATTCACATATATTTCCCCATTATAAGAAAGAAGCTAAATGACATTTGCCAGGAGTAACTGCAAACGTAGTAAGACCTCTGGTTCTATCAGTCATATAAAGTGACATAAGTGAGCTTGTTCCTCTCTAACGAGAATTAAAGTTACTTTTCCAATGTCACATGTCAAGACCGACCGCTCTTGTACTACATTACTGAATGGTTTTGTGAAGTGTGTATTATAACAAAAAGTGTGTGGTGGATAAATAACTATTCCATGACCATAAGTGTCTGTCTGTTTCTATGTGTCTTTCATGTGAGACTTACAATAACAGCAGCTCTCTGAGGACTTCAACAAAGCTTTTACCTGGTTTGAAAAAAAAACAATCAATGTAGCAATCCTGCAATGATCAACAGAGTGGCGAATGACATCTTAATGGAATCAAAGCACTGTCATTGTTGTGAATCCTTTTCCTCTATCCACTGTTTATTTGAGAGGATAATTATCATTTTGACACACAAGTTAACATGTTGAGTTCACTGAAGTACTCAACTAATAGCTCAGAGCTTCACATACACCATGCCAGCTCAAAAAAAAAAAAAGAAAAAGAAAATGCCATTAGACACGACACTAGTAAAGTCTGGAACAATACGCTGTGAAATCTGTGTCATAGGTTTGGTTTCAGCATTGGCCAAACAGATCTACACCTATGATTCAGAGGTGGAGATCTCATTTTAAATCGAGATTACAACCTTGAACATCTTTGAAAACCAAAAAAAATAAAAAATAAAAAAAATGAGATGACGTTGGAACACATTTTTTTCCTGGATTATTCAAGCTTCTTTGAAATATTATGTACTTTGATAAGTGCTATACAAAACTGAACTAACAGCTTGCAGAGCAGTGCTCAACATGTGCATTCATGAAAAGTATAGACCACACTGTATGTGAGTTTAATTTATAGTAACTTCATTTATAGTTTGGGATTGGTTTCTTAAGGCCTCTAACAGAGTTGGGGTACTTGGACTCGGGACTCGGACTCGGACTGC
>NW_015783741.1:0-1365 GCF_001515625.1 Sinocyclocheilus rhinocerous | reverse complement strand
TTTGTTTGTTTGTTTGTTTGTTTGTTTGTGATAATAATACACACCACCAACCTATAAAAGAAAAACACATACACAGAAACAATAACCAAAAAGTACATAATTGGGTGCTTCTACATCTCCAAAAAGAAATTACACTTCTATTCACATATTTATATCAATCAATAATAACAAACATAATACCTAAAAGAAATATTTAAAATAATATAATTTAGGTATATTTTATACAACATCAAAAGGAAGAATACAATACTACTACTACTAATAATAATAAATAAGTAAATAACTAATTAAATAAATGTATTAATTAATTAATAAAAAATTAGAGAGGTATGAGAAAAGTAATTCAAGTAATATATATTACTTATTTTAAGGGAACATTTTTTTGCAGAGATATTTCTTGTTTTAAATATAAAGTCACTTAATTTCGATACATTTTTCAGAAAGCAAAACTTATCTTATGTAATTTTGCTTCTCAAGTATATGCATCTTGATTTGTGAATGTGCATGAAATTTGTACTTAAAGATATAAGACAAAAATACTGATGAAGAAAATATCATTTTTGCAGTGTAGATGAATTGTCGATGGACTCTTAGTTGTTTCTTAGATGTTTCTTTGAGAATATGACCAGAGTTCAATCTAGTCGCCAAATTCATATCCTCTTGTTTACTCTGAAAGGTTACCATTTGGGGTTATCAGTGCTACAGCAAAGCACTGCGTGATGAGATTCGTCTGAACTCGACCCATAGATTCTATGTTTTAGCACTCAAAACTGAAGCGATCTCTCAGATATAACCGCTCACTGAAAACTACTTGGCTGTGATGATACCACTAGAGTCAGAGCTGGTGCTGACAGCATCATTTCTCTAGCGCTAGCACAATGAGCCACAATGAGCTAGCATAGCAGTTTCTCCAGATGTGCCTGTACGCCCGCAGTCATATCAGGTTAAGAGCAACGTGAGCAGCTATCAGAGCTGAGAGCCGGTCCCAACTCAAGGAATCAATACCTCAGGATTGAATTGCCAGTTCTACTTTCAGGTACCAGAATTGGATTGGAGCTGCAGGTCCAACATGTGAGAGAATAGATTTGGAGCCGGCTTTGGGAAAATGGATGCGGAACAAAAGTGAAACCGAGAGCTGTGCCAAAATTCACAAATCCAGCCAAACTCTATTGAGAGCGGATATACATATTATGGCATGCCGTTCAGGAAATTATGGTATTTATAATATGAAGTTTGAGTATATGGAATGGAAATTGGAATTTATGGAATGAAACTTGAATAGATTGAATGGAAGCATGAATATATGAATGGAACTCTGATTATATGGAATGAAAGTCTGAATATATGGAATGAAACTTGAATATA
>NW_015783740.1:0-1365 GCF_001515625.1 Sinocyclocheilus rhinocerous | reverse complement strand
ATGATTACTCTATGATGGTCATAATGTATTTTAGCTCTATTCATCTAATGGAAAAGCAAGATTCCTGTATATATTCTGAAAATTGGCCTATATGTTGGCATTGCATAATAAAAATTGTACAAAGAAAAGAAAACACTTTTCTGAATTTGCAGCATGAGAACACCCAAGGTCAATAGAACAGGCAGCAAACAAACTACACAATAAAGCGTCTCACAGAGAACGCCCATGAGACAGAGTCTAGACTAGTTTTGACAAAGCATTATGTTTGAAATCAGAAGGTCAAGCTCTCTTTGAGTTGGTCTTGCTCAATGATGTTATTAAGTTCAAATGGGTTTACTGGATCTTTGCTCATCTTGATAACTCCTGACAACTCCGCCTAATCCTCCCCACCCTCTTCCGTATGATTTAAAGAAAAAGATAAAATGATTACTCACAACAGTAAGAGGCTAGTTTTTAAGAGCCTGGTTTTTATCATTGCTAGCTTTCTAACGCTGTGTTCAAATGTTTGGCAACCATGTCTACAGACATAGTTCATAACATTGGAAGATTCAATGTTCAAACTCTACTGCACAAGGCTACGAGATACGCTAGCATGAACAGTCTGCACTAAGTTTGAACATTTACAGCATTAGCAAGGACATTAATCAGGGAAAACAGAAACCAAAGGGATAAAAACAACACTCAAGGCTTTCTTTCTACACTTTCAATTGTTACTGTCAATCTCTACATTCTACATGAACTCTTAACTGTGTGACCCCTGATCCATTAGCACACGTTTCAAACCAACTTCTCATGCCTATCTCATGGACATTCCAGATCAATCTGGCCACCATCGCAGAGATCTAGAGGGGGTTCTAGCCGACCAACCGCCAAGAAAACTGGCCATATGACACCTCCAGGTGGAGCCAACAACGAGACTGTAGCTTTACAGGGAGAGGGGGATGTCAGAAGAGGAAACCAGGGGATCTTAAGGACAAAGACCGAAGGAGGGGTTATACATCAAAGAGGAATAAAGTATCTGAAAAGATGAGGCAGCTAAAAACAGACCTGCTTGACATTTTGCATCTGAAAGCATTCATGTGTGGAGGGAACTCTACGTGTTTGTGGTTTGTGTATACACAAGCTTTCGCCAATAAAAACCACGTGGTAAGCCAATTAGCTGCAGTGTGTGTGAGGGACTCACCGCTTTCGCTCTTCTCGATTACGTCCACCGTCTCTCCAGCCTTCAGGCTGATCTCGGAGTTCTCCTGCCGCTCGTAGTTGGCCACCACCACGTACTGCTCCAGCACCATAGGCTCACTGCTGTCCAGTCCTGCCGGCGAAGGGAAGAAACAGGCTGTCAGCCACCGTCCCGCCATTCCCGCA
>NW_015783739.1:0-1365 GCF_001515625.1 Sinocyclocheilus rhinocerous | reverse complement strand
ATGGATGACCGCAGTCAGCTGTGACATAGTTTCCACATGAGCAGACAGTGGAAACTGTGCTCTGGATGTTTAAAACTAATGTAGGCATCTTTTTATGGATGTTGAGGAATTTGAGACTCTTCAAAACAGTGCATTTGCAATCTTATTTTGAACAATTCATCCATGCGTGTTTCATTTTTACCATTTTTTACATTGTAATTTTTTTGCTTTGTAATCAAAATGCCATAACTATAATATATTATTAATAATGTTATAAAATATATTATTTATATTTATATAAAAAAGAGTGTAATTCCAGATGTCTTTTTATGGATGCTGAGGAATTTGGCACTCGCTTTTCAAAACCTAAATATTTTTGCAACTTGTCTTTTATGTTTAGGCTATATGAACATTTCAAAGCATGTGACAGGAATATATACTGTATGTATAATATATATGTATTATTTTATTCTGTTCAGTCTTCTGTTTAGTCCTCAAGTCTACTGTTCCCATCAAAATTCAATGTGCATTTTCTGGAACAAAGCCTTTTTGACTAACCAATTATTAAACTAGTCATCTTTGAGTCAAAGACATTACAATTATGTGAGGAATGAGTTTGCAGAAATGAAATCTAAATTTATTACTGCAGTCCATCTTGAATGAGTTTCTTGGTGTACTGAACACCCAGCATCTGGCATAATCAGCATGGAGCTGATAGAGTATTTCATAATGAATCTCATTCTAAAAATCAACTTTTAACGACTGAGAATATCGCAATGTCAAGTTGCCTCTCATCACTTGTGCAGCTCATTTGGGGAAAACACGATATATAGAGTGATTGAGAGTTTGGGAAATCTGTTGTCTAGCATAATGAAGTTAATGAACATCATCAAGTTAATGAACGTAATGTAGAGCTTTTCATAACACTAGCTTTATTTGTGCTGCACTCGCTAATGAGAAAACACAGTTAGAGCGATTCAGCGTTTGCTCCCTGTGGTGTGAAAAAGTTCAGGCCCTTTTTAATAAACTGATTGTAGATCTGTCGTTCTTTAGCACCGGATCCCTGTCGGGTTGATGACAGGCAGTATTCCTCATCTGTGACTTTCTCTGCTTGCCTTTTTCCACCTGGAAGATTTCAAGCCTTTTTTCATTCTAATTGCCTTGAAATCTTAATTTCATCTTCGAACTGAAGATAATAATTATCTTTAGTACCTCCTAGCTATATATAAATTTACATATTGTCTCAGTTGCTTCGGTGTGTGTGTGTGCATATATGCATAATATCTAATTGGCAAATACAAAGATAAAATAAAATATATGAAATGTATAAATGTTTTAAAACAACTGGGTTTTATTGCAGATCCTCAAGTCATCCAGTGCTCAGTC
>NW_015783738.1:0-1365 GCF_001515625.1 Sinocyclocheilus rhinocerous | reverse complement strand
GTTCTCGTGGGAAACAAATTCGCCTCAAGTACTTATACACTTCACAATGACACATTTTCAGTATAAATGTTATTTTTCAAGTGAATTTTTCCTCTCATGAACCCAATGGATCTGAGACTTTATTTGACATACTTTGGTTGAAGGTGTTTAACAGCCAGCACAAAATTGTCTGTAAAAGTTTGCACTGGCCAGTTGCTTCAAACCACTGAAAACAACTCCATACAAACTTTGCTGTAGCCAGATTTTGCTATGTCACACCTGTTCATACTTTTACTTGAAGTATGCTGAAGCCCAAGACTGTCATTATTTTCAACTCCATAGATGGTATGATACAAGTGAGTTATTGTTTTACAAATTGCTTAGAAAGTGACTCAGCTTGCATCTTATTCACAATAAAAGCAGCAGGCTAAAGAAGGCTGAAGATCACACACCTCAGCAGTTTCAGAGAGAGAGATTTGTATTTTCTGACTCTCATGGAAGCAGTATGGTATTTGTCATTGCAGTGGTACAAGTTTTGTGGTTTTGTAGATGCGTTTGAAAGCTAGCAGTTTCTCTAGGAGAAACGGGCAAGGCTACGAACTGACAGTTAGTTGTGCTAGTGTTAGTTGAGCTAAAATATTATAGATGAATATTAACCACAAATGCACAAGCCCAGCACTAGTTTTATTGTGAGATGGCATAATGAGACAAATTGTGAAAGTCTGCATTTATTTTCTAGTCAGTACGTGCATTTAATATACGGAGAGCATCTGTCTGTTCATCAGATTTTTTTAAATGAACTTTGCACAAGAATAGGTGGTAAACATACTTTTTAGTTCCTGTTCATTGTTATTATTATGTAAAAGCTCCAGTTTTCATCCCTCTGTCTGTCTCAGTGCAGCAAATGAGGTCTTTGTTTATGGAATCTAAAGAGCCATTCGAGTTACATAATGAAATCCCAGAGAGCTGTTAAAGCAAAACATGCCACATTCATCTGGTGTGTTTGAGTAATGCCACCATTCAGCACACTGAAGGCCATCACCCGCATACACTCGCCCCTCTTCCTGCATTCACTGATGTATGCTTCTCTTGGAAGAAACATTTACTCTACATTTTACCAAAGATCTGGCATTGTCCCTCATGTCTTCTAATTTGGTTTAATTAATAATTTAATAATTTTTAATACGCTGAAGCTGCATGATTTGGGGAATCATTTATGTCCATTTCACAGTTGCATGCTTAAGTATAGTACTTTGAGGTTTTGGGATTGTTTAAATCACAGCTACGAGCAATAGTAATAATGATGTTTCCCCATAACAAACACTACTAATGAGTATTTAAGAATGAATGAATGAATGAATGAATGCATGAATGCATGAATGAATG
>NW_015783737.1:0-1365 GCF_001515625.1 Sinocyclocheilus rhinocerous | reverse complement strand
AACATTATTATTTTCTATTATATTAAGCCTTTTTATGGTTGTAGATTTAGTCAAGTGCTTGTTTACAGACATGAATTAAAAGGCACAAAACTTTCATTCTGATGTGATGAGAGTCTCAAACTCTGTGTTTCTTTCAGGTCCAGTGCTGGAGAAGCTGAGCGTCTTGCGTTTGTCTGGTAACAGGTTAACTGGTTTGTTCCGCTGCGCTCCCGGTCTGATTGAGATCTACTTACACAAGAACCAGATTCGTTCCCTTCACGACGGCACCTTCAGCGAGCTGCCGCGTCTGGAGGTCATTAGCCTGTCTGAGAACAAGCTTCCCGCGCTGCCTCCGCGCCTCCTGGAGCACGTCTCCTCCGGCGGCCTGAAGACCTTCGACTTGATGCCCGACCGCTTCTTCTCGTCCAAACCCGAGCTGCCTTACGTTTACCTGACCCACAATCCCTGGCTCTGCAGCTGCGCGGTCGGTTACCTCCACATCTTCTGAACATCCAGATATTGGATGAGGGTGAGTGCGTGAGCTTTTTACCTCTAGAGCAGATCAAAGACGCTCAAGCCGTGTTCCGGAGCGTCCTCTTCATCTCCAGAGACGAGCAGCACCAGACGAGGGAGACCGAAGACATCTCTTCTGTAATAGAGCTAGAGATAAGGAGCGAGCGCCACTGGAAGTGTTCAGGAAGACGCTGCACAGAGTGATTAGCACAGAAGCGGAAGCAGGCGGATGGAGGGAGGAAGAGGAGCGCGGGGCGAATGCGATACAGCCTGATCCTGAGGGAGGAGACCGGGCCTCGGAGAGAGAGGAGGTGGCTGATGGGGGCGTGGCCTGTGAGAGGCCCTGCTCTCTGATTGGCCAGCCCTCTGCAGTCGCTCTGGAGTGAAGCGCTGCTGGATGTAATTCAGTCTCGAACATTAGTTCAAAACTTTCTAGTATTACTAGTTGGTTCAAGCCAGTCAAGTAATAATAAAAAGTTCTTGCTCTTCTCAGCTAGAAACAATGGACCTGATTCACTGTAGTTCACTAACTATAGGTAACCTTGCAACTACATGTCAATAGCCATTAGTGTTAGTGGATTAAGTTACCAAATGCTTGGATACAATACACATAGATCTTTTATTCATTGAACTAAAATCCCCAGTTCAAAATGACACCACATCAAAGTATTGCGATTTCAGAATGCAACGCACACATTACATCCGAGTTGAGTATCTATTCATTTCATTACAATGATCTATCAATTGATACAACTGCTCAAAATGCTAAGTAACTGTTGCATTACTCAATATGCAGTTTTTATGAAAACATGATTAACAATATTACACGTTTAGATTATGAAAGTGAAGCAACTGAGGACTGAGTATGTTCAG
>NW_015783736.1:0-1365 GCF_001515625.1 Sinocyclocheilus rhinocerous | reverse complement strand
GATCAAGTTCCGATACCCTCTGCCTCTGGTGCCACTTTCCTTAGAACAACGCCGCAAAGACAAGTATTTCACCAAACAAGACCTTTGCAATGCTTATAACCTCATGTGCATCAGGGAAGGAGATGAGTGGAAAACAGCCTTCTCTACCAGCACTGGGCACTATGAATACTTGGTTATGCCCTTTGGCCTTGCTAACAGTCCGTCCATTTTCCAATCCTTCATCAACGTGATTATTGGTGATTATTTACATTGATGATATTCTCATCTACTCTAACACATATGAGGAGCATGTACAACATGTGAGAGGAGTACTACAACGACTCATTGAACACAAGCTGTATGACAAAGCAGAGAAGTGTGTGTTTCACCAAACCAAGACACCATTTCTAGGCTACGTCATCAGTAAGGAGGGAGTCGCCATGGATGAGAAAAAGGTCAAAGCTGTTCTGGACTGGCCGCAACAAGCTACCTTAAAGGAATTACAAGGATTCTTGGGATTTGTGAACTTCTACCGATGCTTCATTAAAAACTTCATTTCGGTGGCTTCCCCTTTAACCTCCATGACAAAGAAATTCATCACATCTCAAATGGTCAACTGCAGCTCTGCAAGCTTTTGCAGAACTCAAATCCCAATTCCCATCCGCCCCCATCCTCCATCATCCTGACCCGGAACTCATGTTCATAGTGGACGTGGATGCCTCAAATACTGGCATTGGAGCCATTCTCTCACAGTGGCATGGCTCGCCACCCAAGCTCTTTCCTTGTGTCTATTATTCCGTTATTACTCCGTTCAGCCGAGCAGAACTACGATGTCGGAAACCGAGAATTGCTGGCCATGAAACTAACTTTAGAGGAGTGGCGCCACTGGTTAGAGGATTCCAAACATCCTTTTGTTATTCTGACTGACCATAAGAATTTGGAATACTTACGATCTGCCAAAAGACTGAAGCCCAGACAGGCAAGGTGGGCGCTCTTTTTCACCAGATTTGATTTCACTGTTACTTATCATCTTTGTTCAAAGAGCACTAAAGCAGATGCCTTGTCACGCCAACACGACTGTTCAAGCCCCATTTAAACCGAGGAGACCCTTCTACCAAAGTCAGTAATTGTGGCCCCTGTTCAGTGGGACATTATGACAGAACTTGCGCAAGCCAACTCACAGGAACCCCTTCCCTGCTGAATGCCCACCCAACAGAACTTTCATGCCTCAGGACCTCCGCAAGAAGGTAATACAGCATGTTCACTCCTCGCTCAGCTCCGGTCATCCTGGAATTACTGCAACCTTGCACCTTCTCCAGAACAGCTTCTGGTGGCCAACCATGTGGGCAGACACAATAGACTTCATTCGTGAATGCACCATTTGTA
>NW_015783735.1:0-1364 GCF_001515625.1 Sinocyclocheilus rhinocerous | reverse complement strand
TCCAAAAATCGTAATTGTCCTAAAATAGATTTAACTTTCTTCAGACATTATGGTTTTGTTTTTTATTTAATAATTAAATCTGCATTTTGTTTTATTTAATTTTATTTTTTGAGGGGGGTTTGAAATGTGACCTGTACTGTACATGTTTCACTGACATTCACACTGAAGTCTCTAATACGCCCTGATTTAGAAACACCGATAAATGTGAGTGTGTTTGTCTCCAGTCTCTATTAGATAACGTCTGATCTGTGACTCATTCTCATTGGCTCGCCTTCATCATCTCCTCCTCCTCTCGCTCCAACTCACCACAACAAACTGCTGACGGCCTGACACACTCAGACATGCGCACACACACACACACACACAGATCAGCACTTCAACAGCCGCACATCACAGAATTATTAATCAGATGCGATTTCTGATGACTGAGAACCACATAGTCAACAAAAACACAAAGAAGCCACTATTTATAGCTCAGAAAAATATCGGACTACATTTCAGAAACAAATCCTGATGGACTGAACACTAGCAAATGCATAGCAACACCATGGCAGTGACTTTTCATAGACAGTTTTTTTCAGACAAAGTAGAAACAAATGATTTGAACTAATGAGATTTATCAGATAGTTTTGCACCACAAGTATCCAGAATATCTGACTGGCACTTCTGAGCATGTTACGAAAAGATTGATGCTCCTGGCAACAAAATGATTTTCTCAAAGTTTCAAATGATATTTGACAGTAAAATCAGCATAAAAGCAACTTCAATATCAAAGTGAACCTCTGGATCTGTTACTGACTGGAAAAATTAGTAAAAATGACCCGTTTCACTGCATTGAAGTTGTACTGTAATGCAACCTTTGTGAGCAGACAACGTCTTATAAAAAAACTTTTGAACAGTGGAGTATGTATACAGCTTAATGTTTGAATTTAAGCTGCTACATTTATTCACTATAGTATTTACCCAAAATATAACTATTTTAACACATGAACCATGTGCACTGTCAGTAGTGTTACAGCATGAGTGTGTCTCTGAGGATTTAGTGTTTTGTATCAAACAGTATCAGAAGTGAAGGAGGATTTTGTGTCTGTAAACACCCTGCAGCACTGAACGCTCCCCTAAGCTCCGCCCCCTGCACCGCTGCAGCCAATAACACGCTCATCTATTCAATAACGCGACCAATGAAAACATGCCGTCACAAACTGCCTGCCAGATACAGCAGAAGCACAGAAACATCATTAGAGACGCCTTGTCTGATGCAGACAGCTGATGATATTATCAATCTAGTGTGAAAAAATAACAAGTGCAGAATTTAACCCGATTCAAGCAGAATCAAGCAGCATATCAATTTTATGCACAGTAGA
>NW_015783734.1:0-1362 GCF_001515625.1 Sinocyclocheilus rhinocerous | reverse complement strand
TTTTTTTTTTTTTTTTTATAAATTCAAACCTCTTTAGTAAGGATACAAAGGATTTTTGATTAATAGAAAGTTAAAAAGAACAACATTTATTTGAAACAATTTTTTGTTGTTGTTGTTGTAATATGACTCCTATAAATTTCTCTCTTTTGATTAATATATCCTTACTGAACAAATTTGGTCAGTAAGGATAGATTAATAAAAAGTGAGACATAAAAAAAAAAAAAAAACTACACATCTGAATGTATACTGTGTGCTCAATGTATTCTATGTCTACTCTAGTAAAAAGGACAAAACAATTGGTTTGGATGTTTATTGGTATGACATACATTCTGGAGTAAAACAATGACTTTACAACAACAGACGCTACAGAATCTGTGGACTGCAATCGTGAAAGACATGCAAGCTCATACTAGACAACAAGCATGAAGTTCTTACACAAGACCTTTTTAATGGGCAGGTGAATTTAATGACTTCTATTATCAATCCCGTCCCGTGCGAAAACATTTAATGTTTCAAGCTGGTGTCGTCCTTTATTTTATGAAAAACTTTACCCATAAACTTTAATTATGAATTGGCACCTGACTTACCTAACACAATGCTAATTTTAATGAAACGCAACTTATCAATGAAATTAATTCTGCTGGTCTCAGGACTGGGACAACAGACAATATGATACTCTTGAAACATGTTGCACTATGATGTGCTCAAACACACAACTGACACAGGACAACACTCAGTGCATGTTCATAGTAAGATGTCTTTTGTGATTATATTTTTAGTGATTTAAACACAGAGCAACTGTGAATATACTATATAATAATGTGAATATACTCACAAATATAAAAAACCGAGGTGAAAGCTGGTTTGAGAAAAAGTGATAGACAAAATACACACCTCTGTAACCCCTGCAATTCATACAAATGCACTTAGACAAGTTTAATTCTCCAATATTGAAAAATAAAATTGTGCGTGTTTTTTGGGAGAGTAAGGTCTAAGGAGTATGGGTACGGCGGCCTAATCAAGCTGTACAGAATGAGTAGTCACAACTACAGCAGGGCTTCATACTCCATGTGTTCAGAACGATTCAGTGCTGGGTCCAGTTGATGCTCTTAATGTCAATGCCCTCCTGGACCATTTCCCATAACGGACTAAGAGAAAGACACAAAAAAAAAAAAAAAAGACCCTAGAACAATCCTCATTTTTCCCACAGAAAGATTTTGTTCACAGGGATTTTAACTAATGAATTTTCCATGAATTTTGTGTTTATTGGATAAAGATTTGTAAAAATTCACAACATTTTAAACATCAAACAATTAAAACATTAAAGTGCCCCTATTATGCCATTTTAAGGTTCCTAATATT
>NW_015783733.1:0-1365 GCF_001515625.1 Sinocyclocheilus rhinocerous | reverse complement strand
GAGAGAGAGACAGAGAGAGGTCTGAGTAAACGGGGACATTCTTTGAGCCTGAGGTCACCGGCTGGTCCCAATGCCCCCCTCTACCACCGAAAACAGACAAGAGAGAGAGACAGGAGAAGAGAAAGAGAGAAAGAGGGGGAGGGATGGCGAGATTCCTCCAGCCTTTGTCAAAGACTGCGGCCACAGTCAACTACATCTACACTGAAAAAACTGGTTATATGCAGCAAACTTTAAGTTAATTTGTGGCAAATGTGTAGCTCTTCACTGGTATGATGAACTTGCAGCAAATCTTTGGCACAGTTAGTGCTGTTAAACTTTTCACTGAACTGAAATGTTCAATTATTTCGATACACTGCAAAAAAATTCAGTATTTTTGTGCACAAACATCTAAACAATCTTGAATCAAGAGTCATTTACAGTAACATTACATTAAATTCTGTTTTCTTAAAAATGTATCAAAATTAAGTTTTAAAATGAGAAAAAATATCTGCAAATGGGGCAAGAAAAATAATTTTGCTTTCTCTTTGAATTAAGGTTAAGATACTTTTCCTTGTGTTAAGCAAAAAGTGACAAAATTTTTATAGATTTTTCATAAAATAACACTTAATATCTTAAGTCATTTTGCTAATCAAGTAAATGTATCTTGATTCAAGAATGTTAAGATATTTATTTGTGCTTTAAAACACGATAAAAATACTGAGTAATCTTTGTTGCAGTGTAGTGAATGGAAATACATTAACAAAACAGCAAAAACTTTTTCAACAAAGGCCATTTTCACAGACTGTGATGATGTTTCTATAATTATTAACATCGTAACCTATTTTTTAAATATTTGCTTTTAAAAAAATGTAAAGTAAAATATATTTTATATTATATTTTTGAAATGTGTTTTCTATTTTCATTAATAAAACATGTATAACGCTATTTTGTGTTTTATTTTCTTGCTTTCAATTACAGAAAACTGGTTAAATCTAATACAATGGTTGAGGGAGTGACAGCTAATCTTTCTCTCTTTTAACCAATGTAATCAATCTCTTGATATTTTGTTCCTCTTTTGGAAAGACAGAAACCAATCATGGATTTTTCCTTTTGCTATTAAGGCAAATGGAAATGCAAAAATGACATTTGTTGCATTTTCCGTTCACAACCATGGAAGTTTACCAAACTATGACAGCTTCTGTTTCTGAGAAGCCCGGAAATGTGAAAAGGCTCCATTAACCACAATTATTTTTGTCATTTTTCACTCACATGCATCTCTTCTACTCCACTCTTCTCAGAAGAGTGTGTGGGCAATTTTATTTCCATGGTCTGCTGTGTTAAATGCATCTTTGATTTAATTTTTACACTTGTTTCCCATGACTGTCA
>NW_015783732.1:0-1364 GCF_001515625.1 Sinocyclocheilus rhinocerous | reverse complement strand
GATTTCTATTTCAAATAAATGCTGTTGTTTTGAACTTTCTATTCAAGAAAGAATCCTGAAAGAAATGTATCACTGTTTCCACAGAAATATTGAGCAGCACAACTGTTTTCATTAGTGTCTGCACTTTACATGATCACTGCATATTGTCACTATATAATCATGGAAAAATGAACAAAAATGTAAATTGTCTATTTTTCTTGTTTTAAATACACAAGTGAGTTGCTGGAGGACGAGTTGGTGTGTGACTGCTGTCTCTTTTTGAGCGGATCATTTTGATATATGTTGCCTGTTGTTGTGATGTGGCACATTGTTGGCACTTTCACTGCATGAGCTGCACTCGTTTTCATCTACCACATCATGTGCTGCATCATCTCTCTCCCTTCTCCCTCCGGATTGAGTGTGACATGTCAAATAGCACAGAAAGGGTGATCTAAATATATGCTGCGTTCTCTCTGACATGACATTGGTGAGTTTTAAGGTTAGGAAAGCCGTCATGTGAATTCTCATTACCAGATCAAGACAAGATTACAGAGATTACAACCGCTTCAGATTAGACTATTCCGGATGATCTCACTCCCCTCTCTGTTTACTTCCAAAATTTACGTCTAAACCAAACCAAGTTTGCTTTAACCTCGGGTCACTCTTTCTCCCGAGATAATGACAAATGAGCTTTATGTTGTTCAGACATGAGATCGAATCAGGCTCCCAAAAAGCAGGGCATGGGAAGAAGACAAAATAATTAGATTTTTGACTTTGCGTTGCTCAGGAGAGTTATACAATTTCTCATTCGGTTAATCCCGGATTTAATTCAATCTGGAGTTGCCTGAAATAGCCCTAGTGCTGGATCTGCTGTTTCAGCCTTTAATCACAGCAACACTTCGCACAGCACGGGCGCTCTGTAGCACCGCCGCCGCCAACATCCTGCCAGTTGCTCTGCAGGCCCATCCTGCTTCAACTGTACCCAGCATCATTTTGATTATGGCAGAGTGCAAACAGAATGCGCAAGCCAGCAGCTGGCTGATAAAAGCATGTGCTACTGTAGCAATAGAGATGTTAAATGTATATTTACTGTTGCTCTGTACAGCTGTACACAGGGTCCAATAGTAACACTTGCAAATGAGTAAAAAAGTTCTGTAGCGAGTATTCAAAAGTAAGTGATGTGCAGTCCAGTTGGCCAGAACTTTATTAAATAGCATTGAAGGGATGTTAATTTGATCCTGTTAGTGTAAGTAAAGCAAGTGATTCAAATCAAAGAGAGACACACCATCTATTGAATACAACATCTGTTGTGACATATCTTTTACCATTGTAACTTGATCTTGTCACAAAGCAAGGCCAGACACAACAGGTAAGTGCAAAACAGG
>NW_015783731.1:0-1364 GCF_001515625.1 Sinocyclocheilus rhinocerous | reverse complement strand
TTTAGGAAAACACAGTGCACAAAATTTTTTTTTTTTTTTTTTTAAATTCACATAACTCTAACCCAAACAAGGTACTCAACTGAAGTGTCTTTTAAATGAATATCAAAAGGTGTGTAAGGTAAGCCGGCTAATATGAGACAAGTGAACAGGTCCCTGTTTTGGACTATTTGCATATTTGTGCTGGGTATAGCACATTAGCTTGTTTCAAGGTCACAGGGTAGTGAGATCTGTTATGGACGAGTTCACAAAATACATGTTTTGTCTCTCTCAGCTAGCATCAAAAGGACAGACTTACACAGGTGGTGTGTAGACTGAAGCTGGCTAGAATGGGGCTGTTGAAATGCACTCACTTGCAGCCAATTTGGCCCTGTATTCTCACTGAATATTATCTCCAGTTTTTGGTCTATCAGGTCTTTGCCAATGTCCTCTAATGATCATTAAAAAACTGTATTTACTTTATTTTAAATCCCAGACAATTATAACTGTGCAGTGTAACTAAAAATGAATAATATCATGTGTTTTGTAGAACAGTGTTATGTGGGTGGCCTATATGCAGAATATGACATAAAGGCCATCATCTGATTCTTGAAAGAGAAACACTTCAGAACGAGCAAGGTCAGGGCGATGTCGATGATGTTAAATGGAGCACTATTGTCCTTGTTGTTATACCAACAAAACCTCTTTGGTTTTTTTCCAGAATAACAATAAAAACAATTGTGAGTACAAAAACAAAGAAACAGTGAGACGACTCCCAAGACGTCTTTGCATGGAGGATTTGTTCAGACAAACCCGAGAGCACAGACTTGAGCAAACATATTTGAGTGATGCTTTGATGCCAGATGAAATTATGAATCCTCGTTACAAATTCTCATCAAGAGGTGTTGGTATTTTTGGATTCATGCAAAGATCCATCATTTGTTTTTTTGCACTTATTTTCCACATGTCAATCCCAGTTTTCAATATGTTTCTCCATCTGCTTGAAATCTGACATTTGCTTAACAGAACATGGTATAAATCGATGTTCTGAGCTGATTTTGTTCCAGTTATGACTGGGGATCCAATGGCAGCAACCAGCCCAGAAACAAAATGAATAATTAAATACAGAATTAGGCAAAAAATCTGCTTAAAATTGAACATAGGAATTTTATTTATATCTACAGGTACGCATGGTAATCTAAAGGTATTTACTTCTTCATATTTAAAATATTTAATCATTGCATCTAAAATGTTACCAATGCATTCGAAATATTACCATGAAAAACTCTTGAAAAGCACAAATTACAGTTTCTAATTGTCTAATCATACTCTCAGCAGACAATAAGGCATCATACAATTAATCAATAAACAAAACATTGCGGTCTACA
>NW_015783730.1:0-1363 GCF_001515625.1 Sinocyclocheilus rhinocerous | reverse complement strand
AGAGTCCAAACAGTCAAATAAATGTATGAAGTGTATGTTATGAATGTTTGGGAAGCTGACATGACAGTTATTTTACTGTGCTGAGAAAAAAAAATAATGTTTTCTTTAAATTTTGCTGGATGCCAAATTACAAATTTAATTTTATAAACATGAAATATGGTATTTATATGGTATTTAAGGTTAGGATCAGTTTTATAGCCCTTTTGACCTTGTTTTTATTTGATTAATTTGTTAAATTTAGTTAATATTTGTCATTACTTTGAGTTAGACAGATTTTTTTTACTACGCGTCTCCTTGCCTTTTTAACTTCAACAACCTCAGCAATGAAATCAACCAATCCAGTGTCCAGATTTTCCTGCCATAGGCTGTGCAGAGTTTCTCTTAGTACAGTATGTGCTGCTGAGAGATTTGTCTTAGAGGTCCCAGGTTAAATAACAAACCCTGATCATTTATTAAAGAGCTTGACCTTTGTTCCTACATTCAGTGTTTTTACATAAGTTGCTCTCTCCTCTGATGTTCTCCTGTCCTTTGTATCTCACCCATCACTACTTATTTAAAGGGTCTGTGCGTAGACTTGTTGCACCCTGCCAATACAACACAATATTCTGTAGAGTTATACAACCGCATGACTAATTAAAGGAGAGAAATGGGGAGTTGTTCTTCGTCATAAATCATTAATAGTCTAATTTTGGGCAAAAAATTAGTTGCTTTATTGCAATGGGACACCAAGCAAATATGCTAACAGCTTATGATCAAATAACATGATGTCTCTTCATCTACACACTGAATGATCCACCTTCATAAAGAATCCAGCTTTATATGCTACATGGCCAAAAGTATGTGGAAACCCCCTTCATTGTAATGGGTTTCAGCTACGCATGTTACTAGTGGAGTAGGTGCATAAAACCAAGCATCAATACAGCCATGCATCTCATTGGACAAACATTTTTAGTTGAATGTAACATACATGGTACTGCATGATAATTTACAAATCTAGTGGAAAGCCTTCATAGAAGAGCAGAAGCTGGAAAATGCATTTGGTTTTAAATTGAGTTGTTCAGGAAGCACATGCACTTCTGTTCAAATGTTTGGGGTCAGTAAGATTGATTGATTGATTGATTTAATGAAATTAATGCTTTTATTCAGCAAGGATGCATTAAATTGGTCAAATATGACAGCAAAGAAATTTGCATTGTTACAAAAAAGTCAAATAAATCAATAATAAAAAAAAAAATCCAAATAAATGCTTTTTCCCCCCAACTTTCTATTCATCAAAAAATACTAGTTAACATTGATAAATAAAATACATTTTTAAAATATCTTAAAGAAGAAAGTGGTTAATTTAAATTGTCACCCTAGAGGA
>NW_015783729.1:0-1364 GCF_001515625.1 Sinocyclocheilus rhinocerous | reverse complement strand
AGAATCCAATGAGCCTCCTCGCCAGTCTGCCTCTTTTAAAGTTCTGCAGGAGATCCTGGAAACTGGTATAATCTCATACAAACCTTGTATACCATACTACATTGTGTCTGAATTGCACACAGGTCACCCAGCAGGCCTTAGCTTCTGTTGACAAAATGGGCGTCTGTGATTCTGGTCATTCATAATCATCAGTTTCTAAAGCCTTGCCTGTGACTACAGCTGTGAAACACATTCTGTTTCAGATTTTTGGGCTTATAAAAGAAAGCCTTAGCATTACATGATGGATCTCTGTTTCTTTGCGTCAGGTGATACAGATAAACCCTCAGGCTTCAGAAGTGTCAAAGCCCCCACCACAAAAGTTGGAGCCTCCGTTGGGAATCCTGAAAATCTCTCTCTTTGTGACAAATGTGGTTCAGGGATTGTGTAAGTTTCAATTTTTTGCTTTATCTTTATAGGAGAAGTTTTAATGAAATCCATCTTAGAACAGTTGCATGTACTTTGTTGTATCGTGCCGTTGTGGTGTTATGCTAGTGTTGCCATCTAGTGGAACATTTTGGAACTCAATTTCTTTATAATACCTGTGGAGTTTGCTCTGTTAATTATTTCGTTATAATTGTTGGATTTTTTGCAAACATGTTTTCCTAAACAACCTTTTTCTCTTTATTTGGTTATAAAGAGGATTGATGGTCAAAGTTCGAGATAAGTTTCGCCACCCAGAATGCTTCGTCTGCACAGACTGCGGGATCAATCTTAAGCAAAAAGGACACTTTTTTGTCGAGGACAAAATTTACTGCGAGAAACACGCACGTGAACACGTCACTCCTCCAGAGGGTTATGATGTTGTCACTGTTTTTCCAAAGTAGAATGTTTCCCACGTTCTACTTTAAAACTGCACCTTCCCTTATGTGGGGAATTCCTTTGGAAATCTGTAACACTTTATTTGGATAGTCTTTCAGTGAGGCTGCTTTGTTGCCAATATGAATGTTTGTAACAGCTCTTACATACTCAGACAGATGTGCATGGATATAAATAGACTTTGGCAACAGTAATCAGGAAATTGTGATTAGACATCACCTGAATATGTGAATATAGTCTATCCAGATTAAGTGCTATTGTTATCATACATTCCAATGTCCTTGTCATTCCACACATTTATCTCATTGTATAAAAGGCTCGTATTATTGGTGCTAGGGTATCTTAAGACCACTTATTGCATTTGCAGATTTTCAAGAAATGTTTTTCATCAACTGATCATTGAAATTATGTAATCATGGTTGTATTCCCCATGCACACCAGTATGTAAAAATCTATTCTATGTATGTACATTGTCTTTTGGATTCTCCATATTTTTGTATGAAAATAAC
>NW_015783728.1:0-1364 GCF_001515625.1 Sinocyclocheilus rhinocerous | reverse complement strand
TAAGTCATAATGTAAGGCTTGATGACACACAATAAGGCTCTTTAAAGCACTTGCTTCTCTGCTGT
This sequence comes from Sinocyclocheilus rhinocerous, assembly GCF_001515625.1. Classification (NCBI taxonomy): domain Eukaryota; kingdom Metazoa; phylum Chordata; class Actinopteri; order Cypriniformes; family Cyprinidae; genus Sinocyclocheilus; species Sinocyclocheilus rhinocerous. The sequence continues at coordinate 1,299 of NW_015783728.1, read as the reverse complement.
TTTCTTCCCAAATGCACAGATGTCACGTCATCTCATGGGAAGATGCATTAATGATGCGCATTAAATGCATCAAAATAAGTTTAAAATACTCTGACATTTAACTTTTGAGCTCGTATGCTACATAATTCAGAATGATTTCTTGCATGGTCTTTTAAATAACTCTAAAGGGAAGGGAATAAAACAAAACATTGGTCTAATTGAAATGTTGTAAAAACTGAAATATTTACAAGACATGAATTCCCAGTGTTACTAATTTGCATTTAGATAAGAAATTACTTTGCCACAGCCAAATGCGCTCAATCATAAAATGCATTAAATACCAGGTCTTCGTATTTTCATTAATTCGTTTTAGATGCCCCTCATTAAAAATACAGTTTGTGCTTTTCAGTACAAGCAATAACATCTGCAGGAGTGCAGGGAGTGTGTACGATGTTCATCTCAGTATGTTAGTTCTCCCAGCCGTATAATCGTATTTTACAGTAGTAAAGGGCTGCATTATTGCTGCTGTCTTTTCACCATTCATAGGTATATAATCCACTCCAAGACTTCTGGACGACTGGTTTCATTGGTTAGGTCAGGTGTTTTCTTTGTAATAGGCAGTATAGGGACTGTAGAGACTGAATTCAGAGGTATGCAATTGCAACAGTCCCAATAATTAGCACAGTTTGAGTGCTATAAATAAGCATTTTAAACAAACATCACTGTGCTTTCATTAGGAATTAGCTGCAGTATGGTGTGCAGCCTTAAGTAACACAAGTGGGTGGGCTATGTAGTTCTTTGACCCGTTAATAAAACACTAAGAACTATATAAAGAACTACATCCATTTCCCCTCTTAAGGATATTGAGAGGTTGGCAGCAAACATCTGGTGTTCATCTGCATAATTGTGCAAAATGACAAACAAGGCTTTTTCAAAGCAATATGTGTTTGTGTTTTGCCATCTGAATGTGATCTGAAACTTATAAAACTGATTTAAATGTACTAAAATCGAATTGCCTTTAAAAATAAATACACTGACATTTTGACTAAGTTTACTCTTAGGCTTTTGCCTTTTTTCAGGGTGAAAATGATTCTGGGTTTGGAAAGGCATGACTCCCTTATTAAAAAATATTGTTAAATAACAATATTTACCAATTAATATTAATCAGATATCAAACTTTAGTCTCATATTATAATCTCAGCAATACATTTGCCACACTGTTAGCTGTCATTTGATTTCAATTTATTGACCATTGACCATTTATTGAAGCAGCATATAATGGGCCTCATTTATCAATCTAACGTAGAAACGAGCGCAGAT
>NW_015783727.1:0-1350 GCF_001515625.1 Sinocyclocheilus rhinocerous | reverse complement strand
GCACCAAAAGTTGGCTTGCCCACCGCCAATAAACGCTACAAGAAGTCTTGCATAATTTTAGAAGCTATGTCAACTTCAAGGTTAACTAACAAGTGTTATTTTCATCTGCTTAACTTGAGCTCCACATGGAAATGTCACCAACAAGCCTCCAGACTGTCAACGATGAGAAGTGAATTTGAAGTGAGTGAGTTGTAAACAAACGTTTGTGGCTGGTTAGCATGACTGAATTGTCAAGCTGCGCCATGGCAGGTTATGATGAGATGTATGCATGTCTCCTATTATAGACTCTTTATTTGTCGTAAATCTCTCTCACACTTTTTTTATTCTAGAGAGACAAATCTATTATATAAGATCTGGATATGACTATATGAGATCTGGACAGACGTGACGCAGACAACTTTACTGGCTCGATATATTTTATTTAGGTGCAAATTAAACATACCCTAGGCTGTAGTTTAGCACTTACATTATAATAACTTCATTCTGGTCTTTTATTATCTGAATTGTAGTCCTTTTTTATTTAACTTAGCTGTTGTAGGTAAACAGTGTAACTGTTTGTGTTTTAGTTGTCAGAGTATGTTATCTTTAGGTCTTGATATTTGCTTGATGTGAAAGTCTGTTTTATTTGTGACCCATTTGTTTTAGTCGATATGTGGTGACAGATTTAGGAGTATTTCTTCAGCACAGACAGTTACAAGGACCAGTGTATGTGGAGGACGTTCACAGGTAACAAACACAGACCTTTTGTGCCTTTTTACATTTCTAAATCAAGTCTCAAAATGTGCAAACGTTTAAATTAACCTCTTTTCCCAATATTACCTGATATTTAAATATTTTAAAGTGGTTTGATTGGATTCTGAAGAAAAGGGAACTCCATTTAAGCACACCTCTTGGAGAAAAAACGGCATTTCAGTTCAGGTAAATAGTGTTTACTGAATTCTCAGGGTTAAGTTTAGTCTTGTACTAATCACTGACAGAGCACAAACACAATATTTGCGATATTCCTTTTAAATTTATTATGCAATATGATATACCAGTTGTGATTTACCATTATCATTACAGAGCATAATATTTGCAATATTGCTTGTACTTTTATTATGCAATAAGATATACCGGTTATGATTTATAATTGCATTGGTCAGGGTTCGTTCGTTGTAAGATTGTTGTTCAAATAACTGTAATTTTCTACTGTAGGTTGTATTTTGTTAGGGTGTTAAAAAAAAGTTATTTGTTTATATACCAAAAGTCCCAGCAATGTCAGCCTCATAATTTTTTTATTGCTCACATTCTTCAAATAATAATCTAAATGGCTTAAAGGGGTCATATGATGCGATTTCAAGTTTTCCTTTC
>NW_015783726.1:0-1348 GCF_001515625.1 Sinocyclocheilus rhinocerous | reverse complement strand
TATATATATATATATATATATATATATATCAGTGTTTGGTTAGAAAAGCCCTTAAATGATCGATATTTAATGACAGTCAAGATAAAGATATTGACATTAATGTCCAAATGTGGCTGTAAAAGTCAATATATTGGCTGTTTTACTTCCATATCATTGAAGATAAAAGATGTCATAATTAGGAATGTCAATATATCAAACATTTGAATTCAATTTATTACATTATATACTGATTAATTATTAGCTACAGTAAAAGTGTCTTTAGAAGTCATTATGTTGCTTATTTCTTTATCTTTGCTCATAAGCCTATCACTGGTCTATAGGCCACACTAATTTTGTGATCTAGTTGGTCACAAAAACACACTTTGCATTTAGCCTACATCAAGCCTGAATTGCTCAAATGGTAGGAAAATCCCAAAACTAATGTAAGGATCAGGAGGAATGATTAATTCAATTATTATAAATAATTATCTAAATCAGCGTGTTAAATTGACAGTGCTAGTGGTAATATGTCTTTGATTCTCTCGGTTTCCCTCTATATATTTTCCTCTTCTTTTAGCCCTTCGGCTCCAGCCTCGGAGCAAAATGAGGGTGCCAGCCAACAGCGCCAGCCGAGGGTGGCAGTTTGGTGCCAAAGATGACGTATAATGTAATTAAGGCTCAGTTCCACAGTGGCAACGCAGACATGTTGCGACGTGAGGAATTATGAGTCCAAACCGCAGCTAGGGGCTCTCGTTTGGGCCACTGCCTTTTTAATATATGTTCCTATTGGACAACAGTGCAGAGAGGAGAGTCAGTAATAATACTGCTGAAGGAAATATGAGGCTGGGATGAGGGGAATGAGTGAAGGATGGAGGCAGATAGACGGTGCCAGTGCTGTTCAGCCCAAGTGTGGTCTTGTGATTCTGCTGGGTATTGTCCCGGGACAAGCTGCTGAGCTACAGAGCCTTACTAAACCAGCGTTTTGTCCCGATCTCTTACCTTTTTATTCTCTCCAGACTCTACTAATGTGCTCGAGAATGTGTGGGTAGAAAATTGAACCATATAAGCGCTTTTTTAAACAGTGCTGAGGATATTACAAATCTTTCTAATGACACAAAGAACGACTTCCTTTAGAAATTTAGGGGGTTGACTTCTGTCATCATTTATTTAAGCACGCCACCACTGTCAAGCTTTAAAATGACCAAAACAGTAAATAAAACATGTTGTCCATTATACCTATATGCATCTGCCATGAAAAGATCTGTATCTGTATTTGGATCAAACCAAGTTTGGTTGGGACTGAACTATACATAGATTTTTTTTATTTTTATAGAAAGGTATTAAAAACAGCATTAATTTGAAATATAAA
>NW_015783725.1:0-1345 GCF_001515625.1 Sinocyclocheilus rhinocerous | reverse complement strand
ACACACACACACACACTACACACACACACACACACACACACACACTTCATCTGCACTGCAGTGTTACACTGAACTCTCTCTGTGTGTGCATGAGAGAGAGAGAGAAATGAGCAGATGTTCTCAGCTGTCAGTTCTCAGATCCAGAAGAAAATCAGACTACGTACTATAAAATTAATGTACTGTCAGAGCAACATGTTCTCATGAACTATGTTTAGCTACATCAATACCTGATCTGTTTAAACATACAGTTACAGTACCATCTCCAATAAAAACAATTTACATTCGCCTACTCATAAGCTCATATACAAATACATATTGATACCATTTTGTGTACAATTTAATTGTTTTTACATGCCTGTTCAGTGTTTTGAACAAACCGTTTATTTGTCTGACATTAGCTAGCTAATGTTAACACACATGGTTATAACTAGAGTTTAAGTTACTGTAATGATTACATTTGACTCGTCTGCTCTTTGTTATTTTGCTCATCCTGCCTTAGATCAGTGCTGTTGCTCATTAATCTGCAATATTTATTAAGATCACTAATGTTAACATTCTATTGGTAAAAACGTGGGTTCAATGTGGGAAGCTGTCTGAGAAGTTTCTTATGAGATCTGACAAAGACCGACCAATGATAAGGAATATTAAAACAAACAAATATGTTTACCCTAATCTCAGGAGACGATCTTGAACTAAGATGTCATTTTATTACAAATGCTTCATAAACAGAAAGGAAAAGGTAAAAATGTAAAAATAGGCACGCTTGAAAATAAAATATATATGAATTTATCAACATGTATGTACTGTATGGGAACTCTGCAAACTGCTTGTATAAAACTCTGGCATTTAATTGGGGCTGTGAAATACAAAAGAATGTAATAAAACACATTGTTCTCAGTGTCTGTCTCTAAAACTTGCCCTTGGCCTCTTTTTATTTAATATCTGTGAGTAGAGGAGAGTGGGGAGTGTTGGAATTTAGTTTCGAGATCTGTAACTCAGTGTTCATTTTCACTATGCATTTCACAGCATGTGTCTGTCATTTTGATATCTTTACATATTTATCTGCTTCAAATGTATGAAGTTTAGAAATCAACATTTCTAAACTCTCTAAATACAAACAGTACTACTGTACTCCACAAACATGGTGAGTTGCAACAGCAAAACATGAATATCATTTTATTTTTTGCACATTGGTTTATGGCGACAACCTAAATAATCAATGATTGTTCAAATAAATTGGTATGCAATCCCTCTCATTTAAAATATTTTAATAAAAAATGGGAACCATATAGGAAATATGTTAGTCACTCTCACTGTTCTCAAAATGTGTTATTGCCCTCACCAT
>NW_015783724.1:0-1363 GCF_001515625.1 Sinocyclocheilus rhinocerous | reverse complement strand
AACATGAGGCCATATATGACATAACTGAAATGTTCACAACCTTTCAGTAAATTAACTGAAATTGAAACTAAATACAACAAAAGTGGAATAAAAGAGAAATTGTAGTAAAGCTTCAGTGGAGTATCCAACGTTCAGCAAACTGATAGGCCCTCATGTTCTGCATGTTTTTAAGCCAGTAATCATAACGGCATTGCTTCAAAGCATGTGCATGCATACACTGCAAGCTCAAACGCACATAAACAGGCAGTCACACCCCGGCCTACTGCTAGATCAGGCCATCCAGGGCGTTTCCTCTCACCACTTTGCTATCATCTTTTCTTTACTGTCAAGAGCTCTCTTAAACACACTGACACTCAGCCTACTGGTGAGTACATTACCGTTTTTATACCTGTTTTGTGTATAAGGTTGTGTGAGGTGTGTAGTGAATCTTTCTGGAAGCAGAGCATCTTTCATACATTTGATTTCAGATGCACATATACCAAAAACAGCACATTTCATTTGAGGAATCTGAACTCAAAAATCAAACTTTCAGACATCTCCTAGTTGTTTTAACTAAAGAGGTTTGTTAGAACCCCCTCAAAAAAGACAGCATAAAAGGGTTGTTTAGACATCAGAATTGTAAAATCAGACTTATTATTATTAATATAGATATTAATATAAATAAAATCTAATATAAATAAAATTGTCTTCCCACAAATTATTACAGACGTTTGTGGCAAACTTTGTTTTAAATTTAAGATTGATATGAAACATGTACAGTGAGACCTTAGATATATTTACATCTTATATTAGATATTTAAAATATATATTGGTGACATATCTTCTGACAAATAAGCAAGCAAACAAGCTACTCTGTTCATGGCTTATGATCAACCTCAGTGCGCATTTCACAACAGGAAACCACAATGAATGTAGTTCGTAGTTCAACTCTTAATTTTTTGTCTCTTAAATGACATGACAAATTAAAAAGCAGCAAAAACAAAATGTTCTTAAGTGAGAATTTAAACAATCCAGTCAATAAAAGGTCATCTGGAAGCATGTTAGTATTTAGGATTCTGATTAAATTCAAGAATGACTGGAAAAAATAAACCAAAATCCTTCTTGCATCAATCCCAGGCAAAAATCATCATCTTGGAGCTTATGTAACTAGTCTCATTATTCTAGTGCCTGTGGTCATGGTTGGTATAGTCACCACTCATGTAATGCCTGCCTACAGTGATGCAAAAAAAGGGATGACTTAAAGTTTGACAAATAAACCAATTAAAGCTGTTTGACAACAAGGGCTAAAAGATCTTGATCAAAATCCCACATTAAGGTAACCTCAGGCAATAAACTTGTATCCATTACTTCAGATCAAGCTTCT
>NW_015783723.1:0-1362 GCF_001515625.1 Sinocyclocheilus rhinocerous | reverse complement strand
TCTCAGCACCTCTGTAGGCAGTGATGTATGACTTCCGCTCTGTTCGTAATCTCACCCTATAGAGCACTAAACACCGTCAGGTCTCGTCCTCAACACGCCACATTTCCTGCGCAAGAAAACTGATGGGTGCTTGCAACATGATCCCTGGAGAGTTTAATGTATATGCATGTACGCACATGCACACGTGAAATGCTAAGACTCAGATATGTTTGAATTGTTGTGCTAGCTTAATGCTAATGGCATACTGCGCAGTATACTGTATACTGGCTGTTTTTAATAGTATGAAACAACATGCATGTGATAAATGTTTCAGTTACTTATTCTACATTGTCACATGTCACATTTGCATGTTTAATTCAACAAGTGCCCATATATTCATTTACCTGGAAAAAGGTGTCATCCCAGCTAACACACGACGTAACAGTTACATAATTTTGTTAGCTGGGATGACCAGTGTTGTCATTGTTAACTAAAACTATTAAAATTGTTTATTTCATTAATTTGCAAATAACTGAAATAAATTAAGTTAAAGTATTAGAATGACTGAAATTAAAACTAAAATAAATGTAAAAAATAAATAAATAAACCTGACAAAAGCGCTTATAATTAATGAAACGTAAAAGTTAAAACTTAAAAAAATAAAAGCTAATTCAATATATTAATAAATGTATAACAGTGTATATACACTGTTATACATTTATTAATATATTGAATTAGCTTTTATTTTTTTAAGTTTTAACTTTTACGTTTCATTAATTATAAGCGCTTTTGTCAGGTTTATTTATTTATTTTTTACATTTATTTTAGTTTTAATTTCAGTCATTCTAATACTTTAACTTAATTTATTTCAGTTATTTGCAAATTAATGAAATAAACAATTTTAATAGTTTTAGTTAACAATGACAACACTGGTCATCCCAGCTAACAAAATTATGTAACTGTTACGTCGTGTGTTAGCTGGGATGACACCTTTTTCCAGGTAAATGAATATATGGGCACTTGTTGAATTAAACATGCAAATGTGACATGTGACAATGTAGAATAAGTAACTGAAACATTTATCACATGCATGTTGTTTCATACTATTAAAAACAGCCAGTATACAGTATACTGCGCAGTATGCCATTAGCATTAAGCTAGCACAACAATTCAAACATATCTGAGTCTTAGCATTTCACGTGTGCATGTGCGTACATGCATATACATTAAACTCTCCAGGGATCATGTTGCAAGCACCCATCAGTTTTCTTGCGCAGGAAATGTGGCGTGTTGAGGACGAGACCTGACGGTGTTTAGTGCTCTATAGGGTGAGATTACGAACAGAGCGGAAGTCATACATCACTGCCTACAGAGGTGCTGAGA
>NW_015783722.1:0-1363 GCF_001515625.1 Sinocyclocheilus rhinocerous | reverse complement strand
GCCAGTGTTTGAGACCAGGGAGGAGGGAATAATTGTCCCTGCAAAATCCTCACGTTTTTACGCCTGCCTTTGCTCACTAGCAGATTAGGGTGTGCATGGGTTGCCTAAGCTCACAAAGAGACTAAATGTAATTTATACGCTAATTTATACCGGCTTGCAATGACGTGCACGGCTCCTCATTTAGCTTGTAGAAATGGTATTATCTTCGCTTATTGTCCAAACTGGTTATTTTCAGACAGGGCAGGACAAAGACAAAATAATATCACACCTACATATTTTAGATTAATATCTAATTAAAGCTTTAGACTGGTTTGTAATCATGTGAAACTGGTGCTAAAAACAGCTGCACCCCAGACGCTCTGATTTGGTTTAATAACGGGCATGTCCTGTTATCTATAATGTCATTTGTCTCTTTAACCTCTGTGGCCTCACATGCGTGTCCAGGTGTGAGTATTTCTGTGTATGTGGGTGGGGTTTGTGAGCTGGGCAGGGCTGAGTAACATGCTCAGGTAGGGCTCGCTATCACAAGGCTGTAAAATCCTGCGCTGCAGTATGTCAACAATAAGTCCCGTTGCACGTGCCAGTGGAGGGATCACAAAAACACTTGAGCTAAATAAATACCGCGTGCAGCATGTGAAAAAACACGCAAAAGAGTAAGGCAGATATTTGCTGGTAGTTTGAACTTGTTTACCACAGAAGGGTTCCAAATGATGTGTACATGATGGAAAACACAGATTGAAAGACAGTATTAATGAAATAATTAGCTTATTGTCATAAGCACTGCACAGTATTAAAGGCATAGTTAAACTAAAAACATTCAGCAATCAGGAATATACAATGAAAGTGAATGGGAACCAGCCATGGTCACTATTGCCTCAGGAAAAAGTAGCTTTGACATTGTGATAACTTCTTTTGTTTTCCATAGAAGATACTCATGTGCACTTGCAATGTCATGCGGTTGAATAAATGTTCATGAAATTTTTACTTTTAGGTAAATTATTCCATGCTCTCTAGATTTGTGTCAGTGTAAATCAATATATTTGTTAGTGGTGTTTGCTAGGGTTAGAGGTTATTCAAAATCGATAACCCAAGTACGCAGTTTGCCATTTAACTCATACTACACTATCAGAAAAAAAGCTATTACTGGGATTGTACCCTGAAAAGATACACCTTTGTATCTTATTTACCCCTAAAGGTTTCATGTTAATACTTTAAAGATACAAATTAGTATATAAAGTGTACATTTTAATATCTAAATTGTATATGACAGCTTTTACACCCTCATTTCTAAGAGAGTACAGATATTAATGATACGTCAAATCATGCAAAATGTTAGGACAGGTGAGTTTTTGTTTTAGTGACC
>NW_015783721.1:0-1362 GCF_001515625.1 Sinocyclocheilus rhinocerous | reverse complement strand
GAAAGCTTATTTATTCAGCTTTCATGTGATTTATAAAGCTTATGACTGGTTTTGTGGTGCAGGGTCACATATGGTAACTAAACATTAATTTGTGCATTTATAGTCAGTATGTGCATGTTGATCTGAATGACCCCTAGTGACCTCTTCAGGCCAAGTTCACATGCATGCGCTGTGCTTCACTGCTGACCTTTGTGGGACGTGTGTTTCATGTCCAAACAAACACATTCCAGCACAAGACCTTAAAAGTGACATCACTGGACCATGTGACATTGACTCTGACATTGATGTTGCGTCATAACAACACGTTCTGCAATGAATGTTAATGTTGCATAATGCACACACAATTTAAATTACACACAGCAGTTTATTTATTTATTTTAGTTTTTTTGTTGTTGTTTTTGGTATTCATTTATGTATTTGTTATTTTACGTTACTTTTTTACCTTTGTTACTTTTTATTTCAAGTTATGCATTTAATTTTTTTTACTTCTGCCGCACTTGTACTCTTTTGTAAACCTTAATTTAACTTTATTATGTGAAAACAGTAAAATAATTACAAAAAAACCCATCAAAATGTGCAAACAACATGGATAAATAAATTGTATATTTTATATATGTATATTTTAAGTGTTTTACGTAAACAGATTGGCAGTCTAATAAATAATTGTGGTTAAGGTCCCTCCAATAATAATATAACGCTGTTTTTTTTAAGTATTAATAATTCGTCAAAACAGTTTTCACCTGATGCGTCAAAAATCGCTGAATGTCACCGCTTATTATAAACGCAAAATCACATGTAAACAATTTACAGTAACTTACCTGCTGCAAATAAGCAGGTTTGTCAGTTAGTTGGCAAAGTTGTCAGTGTCCGACTCGGTCTCCTGTCCAGCTGGAGTGACAGTAAAGTTAAGGTGTGTCAACACATCGAGGCTACTAGTTAAATTGTTCAGGTGACAGATAAACTAGTCCTGCTCCAGGGGGCGCTTGGCGGCTCAAAAGCCGAAAACTCCTTCGAGTCGCAGTTAAACCTCGGGATATTTTATGTCAGTGAAGACATTAGTACACTAAAATCTATAAACAATTCAAAGTCAAAGACTTCGAACCTGAGGTAATAATGCAAACATGCCGCGGCAATGTTTACAAAATGATATTGGAGTCATTCTAATCAGATAAACGCAAACGGCTGTGATTGGTCAATACTGAGCAGCGCTGAGAAAAGTAACACCTATCAGGTGCCAAGCGCTGCTTCAGGAGCAGGTGTGGATAATAATTAAAACCGGAATAATGGCTGAGAGACACTTTGACAAACGCTGAATGGGAATTAAGGAGTGGAGAATGAAAAGTTAAGAAATTATTCTTTAGA
>NW_015783720.1:0-1362 GCF_001515625.1 Sinocyclocheilus rhinocerous | reverse complement strand
GATGTCTGATTATCAGATCAATTAAAACAACGCGCCGGTCCGCGCTTATTCACAGACATATACTAAATTTGGCTTTGGGGTACCACAGCATCTTCCTTCAGATCCTTAATCCTTGTTAGGGCCATTAAACGTGCCCTTAAGCCACCTTTTCTTTCCCAATAAACACACAATGCATGCAGACAGAGTGTAAATTTGGCTAATTTGAATTAGATTGAAACTCTTTTGAAATTACACCACACTCTCACCTCGGTTACAACGATATACACATTTTAAATCAGAACAAGAAGCAACAGCTTTGTTACAAAACAGCAACAGTCTTAAAAATAAAGTTTCAATATTAGCATTCCACGAAGAACCTTTTAAATCTATGGAATCTTTCCTTAAAAGTTCTCAAAATAACCATTTTTTCTTAGTGCGTAGAGCATGTGTTAATCAAAAGTAACTTTTTAAGAACCTTGCGCATTGGAAAGGTTCCATGGATGTTAAAGGTTCTTCATGGAACTATTGATGCCAATAAAGAACCTTTTTTTTTTGTAAGAGTGTACAGTGTGAACTGTAGAGTCTGACTTATGAACAAATGACTCTCTACCGATTCCTTGGAATGAAGCAGTCAAAAATACTCACAAACAGTCTCAAACTCACAATCTGAATTGGTCTAATGACCCCACACTCTTAAAGATAAAGGTTACAAAAATGGGTTTTCCACATCGAAAAAGAAGAACCATTTTTGGTTCCAAACTTTTCAGTGAACAGTTCTTAAAAAAAAAAAACATTTAACTAGGTTCTAATTAGGTTCTGGAAAAGAATATCAGCCCGATTATGATTATTAAAATGTAAACTGTTAATGTTTATAATTTTACCTCTCTTGTCTGACAGATATGGAGAGTGCTATCACGCTGTGGCAGTTTCTGCTGCAGCTACTGCTGGACCAGAGCCATAAGCACCTGATTTGCTGGACATCCAACGATGGCGAGTTCAAGCTGCTCAAATCGGAAGAAGTCGCCAAACTCTGGGGCCTGCGCAAGAACAAGACCAACATGAACTACGACAAACTTAGCCGAGCACTACGCTACTACTATGACAAGGTTACACACGCTCGTATTGGATAAATGCAACAATTTTACGAGGTGGCGATTTTGTAGTGAATTTATACGATGTTATTTGTATGGAAAATTTTACACCCCTACAACCAACCGTCAATGGGGCATTAGCAGATTGTATTAAAACGTACGACCAAGATTGTACAAATTCATACGAATTAGCCACCAATTCGGGTAAAATAGTTACGAATTGCCATTTGAGTGTATTGTAATCCTTTTTCTTTTGCAGAACATCATAAAGAAGGTGATTGGCCAGAAGTTT
>NW_015783719.1:0-1362 GCF_001515625.1 Sinocyclocheilus rhinocerous | reverse complement strand
TACATACATACATACATACATACATAGATAAAAAAAAAAATAAAGTGTCTCATTTTCAGGATATGCTACATAAAAATTAAAAACCCTAACCTTAAAAATAAATCCTACTGCTTCACATACTACATTAAAACTGTAATTTCTTTCCCAAATACATTTTCATTACTTTCTGAAATAAATTTAAGCCAGCCCTTTTTCTTAATGACTTATTTTTACTTAGTCATGTATGACTTATAATTAAACCACCTAATTTTTCTCTGACAAAAAGGCATCTCATTTTTAGTAATGTGGTTAAAATTTAACAAGTTAAAATCAAATCACGTCATTCAATACTCATTCTGGACTAAGTAAGTTCTGAGTTCTGAAAGCTGAAAGTTATTGTATTTTTCATAGCAGGTGCATCAATCTTTTGTATAACTCAAACAAGCAAGAAAAGTTTGCAAAAAATGCAGCCCACTACACCAATAACATCCATAGCTGCATATCTTTTTTTGGATGGTAAGGCATGAAACCGCCAAAGCACAATTATTCACAGCTTTACACACAGACAGCAACACTTTTGAAATGTCATTTTCTGATGTTTCTGAAAGGTTCCTGGTGCGATAAACATTTCTCTGAGGTGTACTCTGCATTTTGGATCAGTCACTGACAACACAACAAAAGAGAAAAAGAGAGAGAGAGAGAGAGAATGCAATCATCATACGACACATTCATATTCACATCATGTTCCATCCCTTCACAGGAGACCGATCTGCAGGTGGCGTAAATTAAACCAATATTTGTTTTTACAGCTGTGTTGATGTTCTGCACTTATATCCTGTCTACAGCATCACCAGAACGAAACTGTCTGAATACTTTTCTTCAATAATACGGACAGTATATGCAAATCAAAACTCGGATAGTGACATAAATAAGACTTTTAGCCAAAGTGACTTGCACTATTGCAGTTAAACTATACATTTTATCAGCTCAAGCATTCCCTGGGAATCAAACCCATGACCTTGATGTTGCTAGCACAGTGATCTACTCTTTGATGCTATATAGGAATGCTATATAATCCATTCAAGGTTGTGCATTATAGAAATTTGACCACGGTTAAGATGTGTGGTCAGCAGAATCAGGTACAATTCTGAATTTAAGAACTGATTCCCTTCCATTTAATGAGTGGGAATTTAAACTGGCCACACCCACCAGATTTGAATGACAGGAAAAAGAGTTTACCGAATTCAAAGAAATTTCATTTCTCTAACACAGGTTTGTCAGTAAAACAAATTATATACAATATTATAAAAATACAAAGCCACTAAAGGGACAAGGTGATGGGTAAGAAATATGAGATGTAAGGGGGAAAAAAAGTCATTTATT
>NW_015783718.1:0-1342 GCF_001515625.1 Sinocyclocheilus rhinocerous | reverse complement strand
AGAATGATAGATAGATAGATAGATAGATAGATAGATAGATAATTTTTCATTTTGCCACTGTGAAAACAGAAGGTGCAATCCAGAACATCAAGATTTTTTCTCCCAATCTATTGGTTAAATTTCACATTCATATGCTTTCTTTTTATCATATAAGATAAACATAAATGAATATATAACATACATAAACATGAAGAAAAGACGCATTTTTTTCTTCATGATTTTGGCATTCTGCTACTATGCATGCCAGCACATTTACTGAAGCTTTGGTGACTGGTGCAAACAGCGCTGGGTGCAGGACAAACAACAAGAAAATAGCTCAGGGTAGTGACAGAGTGGGAGGTCACGAGCAAACACACTCCAACCAACAAGACCAAGCCAAAGCAAAGGCAGTGACAAATACACACAGACAAATCTGAAGCTTTCTTACTGGCGCTCTCACACAAGTGACACATTCGCACACTCTGCCTAAGCTTCTTGGCTTACCGATAGTAGCTGTGTGTTTAGGACTGGACCCAGTCTGGCCAAAACTGTTTCTCCCAGCTGCAAGAGAGCAGAGTGAACACTGATCCACTCCCAGTTCATAAAATATATGTGAGGCCTCTTTGCATGTTTAATATCTCAACTTAGAAACAAGGTTTTCAGTGGCATGCACCACATTTCTTTTTAGAGAATTTGCCTAATATGTATCAGTACTGCAAGTGAAAAATACAACGCAAAAATAACGCTCCAGTTATAACGAAAGAAGCAGTCTAGACTGCAAGCACTTATGTCAGTGATGCAGTTTTGTCTTGACTGCTTGCAGTGCAGTCATATTTCTTTTTCGACAATGGTGAACATTTTTTTTTTTTGTAATATTTTCACAACTTATTGGTGCCACTAAAAGACTCTCATCACTGATTGGACAGACTGCCTGCAGCACATTTAAAAAGCATGGGTTTCATTTAGCAATTGCGGACAAACATTGAAAAACTGAGAGTGAAAACAGACAATTCAAGACAAAATGGACTCGAATCCTAAAAAAACACCAACTGTGAAATCAGGGCTAAATACCACAAACAACTAGGGGTGCATCCTCATAATATTATTCTTTTAATATATTTTTCAATGACAGCTTAGTCAAATTTTACCTTTGGTCTCCCCAGTTTTCAAAATTTGTCTACATCCTTGAAATTAATGATAGTGATTTTTTTCTTGCATATGAAGTATTAAAAAACACATTTTGAAAGTATTTATGAATTTTACAAAAGCATATACACTACTGTTCAAAACTTTTAAGCAAAGATGAAATAAATAGCTAAAAAGTGACATTAAAGACATTTATAATGTTACAAAATATTTCTAT
>NW_015783717.1:0-1362 GCF_001515625.1 Sinocyclocheilus rhinocerous | reverse complement strand
GAATCTGATTACATAATCTAGATTACATGTAATCAGTTACTACCCAGTGCACAAAGGCAACCTACACACAATTTTACTGGAAGACAACTCAAAATTGGTTATGCTGCACTTCCCACAGCGCCGTATGCAACCATAGCAATGCCTTGTCAATACATATGAACAGCTACAACACATAATTGTTGTATTTATGTAGGAAGTAAAAGCTTCTTCTTTTCAGCAGAATAATGAAGACATGTATCCAGAGTTTCAGAGGCACCTGATGGAAAAACTGTGTGACTCCGAGTCAGTCTGCAGAGACGAGGCCCAGCGTTTAATGAGGAGCAGTTTGACCTAAAATATGAACCTGAAACAAACTCTGACAGAAAAGCTGTTTCAATTTTTCATGTCTGGATTTAGACGTAGAGCTAACAAGATGAGCAGAATTTCTATATACTGCTATGCGTTTTGTCTTTACAATGATGACTTTGTAAAATCATGCTATATCATTTTGTGATTCTTTTGTAGCAGATCATTTAGTATTTTACTCTACCTACTTATAAAACTATGGCAGCTAACACTTTATCACTTATCTGTTTGCAAATATGTGAATTTCTTCTTTGTGACGTTTATTTTTTGTTGGCTTTGTAGATGCAGCAGCTGTTTTATTTTTTATACATGTTACTGATTGTAATTTATATCTGGAACCAGTAAAACACAAGTAAACTACAGTAACATTTCATTTGTCTTTCAAACTGCAAATACATAGCATATACTTTGAATGCATTTTGAAATCCATCTGAGAAATTAAATAAATAAATAAATGCACACCACAATGTTGGTAGCCCCATGAGAGTAAAAAAACTGAAGTAGCCTATAAATTTTTTTCATATTGTGAAAAGAAAACAAGTGGAAAAACATGATTTTCTGTTTCACTTGGATATAAATACAAGGTGACAAACAGGCTAATCATTATGATCCTATAATCATCTTATGGAAAGAACCGATTATTGAGTAGCAAATGATTTGAGAATGAAATCAGGAAAATGGCTTAAACTTGGCTGATGTTGAAACCCTTCATTTCCACTATTAGGTCAATACTAAGTTTAAATCACCGGGAGACTTTACTAATAATATGCTTACTTATGGCAAGTGGTCAGATTTTTTCAGTGCAAAAGCACCTAATCAACTTGCATAAACAAAAAATGTGTTAAAGGGTTGCTAAAAGTGTCACAACATTACTATATTTTTAATAAATTGATCCTCTGACTCATAAAAACGGACTATCACTGGCTAATAAAAACGCTAATGCTAAACGTAACTTTAAAACAAATATATCTTGATGTCACTTTTGTGGCATTGTACTAATTGACACAGAAAAAAACA
>NW_015783716.1:0-1362 GCF_001515625.1 Sinocyclocheilus rhinocerous | reverse complement strand
ATAAAAAACAAACAAAACAAAAAAACACTTTTTTTTCTCCGTTGTCGAAATGACCTACAAACACTAGGTTTGGCTTTTCATTTTGGAGTTAATTGAATTAATTTCTTTAATGAGTAGTTAACACTAAATATATTGGTAAGTTGATTTGCTCAGCAGCATGATGTTACGCTTTATTTTATCTTTAACAATATTATGAATGCAACTTAATTTTAAAGAGAACGTCTTTTAATTTTAAACCGCAGTG
Organism: Sinocyclocheilus rhinocerous; assembly: GCF_001515625.1. Lineage (NCBI taxonomy): Eukaryota > Metazoa > Chordata > Actinopteri > Cypriniformes > Cyprinidae > Sinocyclocheilus > Sinocyclocheilus rhinocerous. The sequence continues at coordinate 1,118 of NW_015783716.1, read as the reverse complement.
CCATTAAAATGAACAAGTGAACACAGAAATGCCATATAAAGCATATAAAATTCACCTTTTTTAGTGCGGAATAAATGCACACATACTGACCTGTGACGACCAGATGGATTCTTTCACGTCTTAACGGTGATGTCTTATAGTAGCACTCGTACAGTCCCTGGTCTGACAGACTCACTCTGTGAAACACTAGAGAACAGTTTCCAATCAGCTTCAGCTCTGTTCTGTTCCTGAACTCAGATGCCGTGGGGTTGTCTTCTTGGTCGTCGTTTTTGTAGTAATTAACCACGAGCGACTGTTCACCGGCGACCTTCTGCCAGACCAGATACGGAGGCCGATCCGGAGGACACTTGCAGGGAAGAGATGCTGCTTCTCCATCCGTGCCCTTAACAGTAATATCAACGAGGTCTGTGGAGGAAATATCGAGATAAACGTCACACACTCAGTCAACAAACAACCTGATCTGAATTAACAAGGTTTAAAAATGCTATGCTAATGATATCAGCTACTAGGTGCTATGAGATTTATTGCATGAATGATTCATCAGATAATGGCATACTACTGAGGTACATGTTCAAACAGTGGTACTTTTGGGTACTTTTTTGTTAGTGTGTTGTGTATGTGTGTTTGTGTGTACCCAAGCAGGCACATATTTGTGCCCAGAAGTGAAATAAATCTGTCAAAACCTTATTTGTTAGTACTCATTTGAAAAAAAAAAAAAACAGTATAAAGCACAACTTTTTTTATATTAAAAATGCAGATGAACACATTTATGAATACATTTTATCACCAACTCTCTGAATATAGAATGCTATGAAAAAATAATAAAATCTGTAAAACTGCAGAAAGATATCTATTGATCTGTCTTTCAAATTATATCTATTTTACATTTGATTTTGTGTTGATTCTGAAATTTAGGAATACATTTTTATCATTAATTAACAAATACATCATAAAATAATTCAATAATTATAATAAATTGTTATATTTTATTATTTCATTGTATATAAACTATTATATATATATACACACACACGCACAAATATGTATAATCTATATCTATATATATATCATATCAAACTATCTATCTGTCTATCTATACACACACACACACACATATA
>NW_015783715.1:0-1361 GCF_001515625.1 Sinocyclocheilus rhinocerous | reverse complement strand
ACGCTCGTCCATGCCAAAGAAATTCTGATGGTCTGGAATAAAAGATTGAAATGAAGGTTTTAACAATTCATATGAAATGCTATAAATAAATAAATGTGAAAACAAGAGAAACAAACACCAGAATACTGACCACTAGAAAAAGAGGAACTATGATTGTGTAACCTTTAACGGCTCACGACTGAGATGAACAAACATGCATTACGGGTAAACCACAGTACAAAATGTATGATAGTGTCAAAAGTCTGGGTCAATTTTGTTTCACCTGTATTATGAGCTTAACATCCAAAGTGTTTTTTTTTCTCAACATTTGCAACTCTACACTGCTTTTAAATAGCAAATTATTGGGACGCTTGGACATCAGAGCATCAAGGTATAAACTTCCTTTAACTTCATAGCACAGCCCTTTTCAGAGCTCAAGACAGACAGACAGACGGACAGACAGTCAAACAACATCAAAAAAATCAAAATCAAAATTAAGTCTAATATATTCCCCCCTTTTAGATTTCATAGGCAACTATTACTACTTTTAGTAATTTTAATTCATAATAAATATTTAATTTAATATTTAATTTTGCGCATTGCATCCTCTGCAATCTTACCCTGGCATTTGAGAAATCTGAAGTCTGATTATACTTTGAAGTGCAGAATGAGTCATCAAAATTGCTGATCTGTACTCTCCGCACCCCTAGTTTGAGTACCACTGCAGTAACGCATACATTGTCTAAAAAAATATACGTACACAATTATACGTCATAAATAAAAAAAGCCATGATTAGAGGAGGACAGAGTGCCCCTCGTCACATCTAACTAAAGGCACTGCTTGCTCATCTGGACAGACAGTCTCCCTGACCACTGCAGACCCAAAAGTCTATCATTTTAACTTGAAAAGTATCTCAATAATTTTTTTTTAGTCTGTGGAGCCCATAAGCAAGTCTAAAACGAAATGTTAGGGACTGACAGCCTTATTCTGAACAACTCACAGCACTGAATGTGAATGGTGACTGTTGCGCCATCTGTTGTACTGTTGTGGGTGAATTTGCATTTCGTTAAGCCCAACACATATTTTGTGTTAACAGGCCATTTGAATGTCATTCACTAAACTTTTTCTGCACTACATTTGATGCAAATGGCCTTTACAGTCAGAAAATTTGGTCTTAGAAGACACAGAACAAGAAGAAATACAAAAACATGTGTTGGTTTACATAGGTACAACACCTATGTAAACCAACACATGTTTTTGTATTTCTTCTTGTAAACATTGGTTTAACAAAGTCAATAAAAGACAGAAAAAAATGTGCAAATATTGCATCTTTAGGAGTAGGGCTGGGCGATATAGCTAAAAAATGTATCAACAATATAAT
>NW_015783714.1:0-1362 GCF_001515625.1 Sinocyclocheilus rhinocerous | reverse complement strand
ACAAGCCTGGGATGCATGCATTCATGCGTGTAAGTATGTATTTGTAACAGTCTGTCTAACCACAGGGCCCCTGCCCATATCGTATTGGTAGGACTGTCTGATGTCAGTTTCTCCTCGTCTTGTCTCTCCTGGTCTGAAGTAACAAAACCGTTTCTGCATCAGTTTAGCTTTACTGAAACTGTAAGGTCACTGACCAGCATGTGAGCCAAGTCTGATCTTACCGTTACACTGCAGATAGAGACGCCTCCCCCAGTCCTTTTATTCCACTAGCAGTATTGATGTCCTCTCAGAAGAAACAAGAGAGTGATCAAGAACAGTCAGTGCACTTTAGATGAAATACAGGAGACTGTTTCTGGCCTGCAGTGCTGCCAGCGGTCTCACTCCCTTCTATCTTCAATCTTTCATCAAACAGTACACCCCAGCGTTCAGCTGCTTCTGGTCACTTCACTCCCTCATCACTCTTCACAAAGAGGTTGGTCCACGCCAAGACTTTTTTCCATCCTGCACATTGGTTGGACGCTTGTTGTGCCACAACATTAAAACCACTGACAGATAAAGTGAGTAACACTGATTATATTGTTACAATGGCACCTGTCAAGGGGTGAAATCTATTGGACAGTAAGTGAAGAGTCAGTTGGAAGCAGGACAACTGGGCAAGAGAAAAGCAACTTTGACAAGAACCAAATAGTGATGCCTGGACGATTTGGTCAATGCATCTCCAAAACGGCAAGTCTTGCAAGTTGCTGGTATGGTAAGTGCCAATTAAAAGTCGTGCAATAAAGGTTCATGGGCGCCCAAGGCTCAATGATCCACGTGGGGAGTGAAGGTTAGTCCCTAGAGTCCAATCACACAGAAGAGCTACTGTAGCTCACATTGCAGAAAAACTTAATGTTGGTCATGATGGTGTCAGAACTCACAGTGCATTGCATTTTGCTGCACATGGGGCTGTGTAGAGTTCCCATGATGACCCCTGTCCACCACTGAAAGCACCTACAATGGGCATGTAAGCATCAGAACTGGACCATGGAGCAATGGTAAAAGGTTGCCTGATCTGATGAACGGCCAGCTGCATGTGCGTCGTTTACATGGGGAACAGATGGCAGCAGGAAGCACTATGGGAAGAAGGCTAGCAGGTGGAGGAAGTGTTGTTCTCTGGACAATGTTCTGCTGGGAAACCTTGGGTACTTTGATCACCTACCTAAAGATTATTTCAGATCCCTTCATGGTACTGTTGTTCCCTGATGGCAGTGGCCTCCTTCAGCAGGATAATGCACTCTGCCACACTGCAAAAATTGTTCAGGAATGCCTTGAGGAACATAAAGAGTTCAAGGTGTTTCCTTGGCCTCCAAATTCCCTAGATCT
>NW_015783713.1:0-1361 GCF_001515625.1 Sinocyclocheilus rhinocerous | reverse complement strand
CCCTCATGATCATATGTCATGCATGGTCAATAAGTTTCTTAAAATGTCAGATTTACCTTTTTATAGGGCTTTAAGAACTTGTAATATTTAAACAAGATATTTCCTCCTTTTTCATTGTGAACAAGCTTGTATGTCACTGACTTTGTTCCCTGCATAAATTAACATGCATAAATTCCAGTCATTTATATGTTTTTGACAACTAAATGCCAACTAACATACCAAACTATGTGTTTTACAGTACAAAATTAACTTGGAGGTCATTTAATGCAAGTTTTTGCCTGCATTATCTTAACTTCAACAGACAAGGCCACATCAGCAAAACAGTCTTGGGTTTGTTTAGAGAATGACCAAGAGATAGAAATGCAAATACCCATATGGAAAATTCATATACACCATGTGATAACCACACACATATATGCATAAGTGCACAGATCGTCTGATAAGCAGTGAAGAAACCATCAGATCAAAGGAAAATCCTGTTGAAGGGAGGAAACAGAATAGAAGAGACTTGTTTAGGATCATGTGTGGTTTTATGTTCATTTCTGGGTACAGAATGTGTGTCAGAGCAATACAAAGTCTATGGAAACCCTTTACAAAGGGGAAGAGATGAAGAGGAAGTGCATTTACATTTAAATGCATAGTTCCTACGGTTTCTATTTGCATGATTCTGTTACCTGAACGAAAGCAGCACACTTTGCTCGATCAGTGGTTTCACTTTCCATCCAAAGATGTTTCACAGTCTGAGAACTGAACTGAACTGAACTAAACCAGAACCAGCTAAGCTTTAACCTGACGAATGTCTACCTTGAGACCACAGTAAACCAAACAGCTGTGCGTATGTCTCAACGTGAAACTTCCCTCACGTGTAGAGATCCAAAGACAAAAATCTGTTCCTCACTGAATCACACGAACAGCTTTATTTCCTCTTTTTCCGGAGAGGTCACTGGTTGGAACTTGGAACAGAAAAGGGAAGTGGATGTTTGACCAGCGGCTTCATTCGGTAGCTTCTTGTAGGGTTGCTCGCTGGCATTTGTTTCACTAGAGACCTCACGCTATGACTTGTGTGCGCCATCTGGTGCTCATATGAGGCATTTTATCATATCATGTTGTAGTGCTTGTCTTTACTGTTGCCTACATACACAAAAACTATAAACAGTCTAAATCAGGGTGATTATAGATAACTATACTAAAACCATAAAACAAACATTTGTCACTTGAAATAAAAAACATTTAAAAATACTAAATATTACTAAATAACATCAAATATATAATTTCAGCTTATTATTGTTTTTAATATAATTGTAAAATATAATAAGTAATAAATAAGTATCGCTTTTTATTTCTCCTCTTTCCTACTACTT
>NW_015783712.1:0-1362 GCF_001515625.1 Sinocyclocheilus rhinocerous | reverse complement strand
CCCTCACCGCTGCCGCGGTGAACTAACCAATTTTATACTTGCCTAGTATACTTTAATCATATGCAATGTGCTTTTAACAAAATCATCTGCTAAATTAAGGCAAGACACCCCAGGAATACTAATAGTAGTTATCACCATACTTCTAATAACTTACTAATAACTAATATACCTCACCATACTTCCCCAGTTGATTGATTACATTAAGAACTGCAAATAAAGAATGACAAGTTTTCTGAGATATTATGTTTAAATACGCAAATGAGGCATAATCTAATTAAACATGCATTAATTTGCATACAATTCCAGAATAGAAATCTGAATACTGGATAAAACAGATTCAAAATGGTTGTTTCATTCTGTTGGCATATTAGAGTCAAAGCTTTTTACAGAGGGAATTTTTGATTTTTCCTTAATTTATGACATAATTCAGAAAATACTGTCAACATCCAGAAAATGTAATAAAACAAATTCACCATGATTTTAGGAATGAAATGTCGGATAAAATCAGGTAAATTATTTATGAACAAACCCCTATGTAAAAACCTTCAGAATATAGATAAACAGAATAAAACAGAATAAAAATTTAAGTTTTTATGTACTGTATGCAAGTACTGCTGAAGTGGGAAAAAAAAAACTTGAGAAACTGGCCATTGTTGTATAATTGAAATGTACAAATGCAAACAGATAAAGTGCAATGAAATGAACACTTCAACATGTATTTTGGATGTTTTCTTTCCACTAGCCTAAAACAACACATTATGACAACCCAAATAGCCCAAAATCTCAAAACTGACCAGTGCATGAAAAACAATGTTTTTGCCTGTAGTGTCTTTACATATAAAAAATCACACTCAAAGGGATGTGGCCGTGGACAGGAAGTATGTACCTGGTGGTGAAGGTGAGAGCGAGGGCAGCAGCCAGGTGTGGCATCAGTCTCAGATACTGCGTTTGGTGCTCGATGATCTTCACCTCATCCTGGTCCTTCGGGCCAAACTGTCTGCGACTATGAAAGAGACAATAAGAACATGTGCGTTTCATTTAGATGTTTAAATGCATTCAAAATGCCACTGCACACTCAGAAACCTCTGTCATTGTCACATAATCACATACAAACCAAAGCAGACACACAAAGGGGGTCACAGCAAAGAGTCAGACGTCCCACAACACACCTGGATGTCGACGCACAGAGAAATAAACCGGTAAGCTTCCAGGTAACCCACTTTTCTAACCGCAGTGCATGCATTAGTGTGTGGAGGAAGGCTTGCTGTGGTGGACGTCTGGTCTTGTGTCAGTATGTGTTTGTGTCTTTCTGCTGTGCTGAAGTCGAGCTTTGTACACCTGTGACTCTTGAACTACCACAAA
>NW_015783711.1:0-1361 GCF_001515625.1 Sinocyclocheilus rhinocerous | reverse complement strand
ATAAGAAATATTAAATATAACATAAAAATAAGCATATTTTACATACAAATATGGTACTTTTAGAGGTAGATAAATAAAAAAAACCCACAAAAAATCACAAAAAAAAAACTGCATAAATTGATAGTTTTTATTTTATCGAAGATGGCATTTATTAAAAAAAAAAATGGGATCACAGCTGAGACCTTCGTGCCCAAATTTGCCCACGAAGGACAAATTAAGAGCTGCTATACGAAGGATGCTTGAGGGATAACTGAACATTAAACACATACCAAGTCTCCTCCTTTTGTCTCCTCATCTTGCACAAAAACACATAATACTTAATTTAACATTTTTTCTCTCCCCACTAAATCATATATAAAGCATGTTGGGAACTACAGTGTTAACAGCAAGTCATTTCTGAGTTCTTGGTTAGTTCATATTTGCCTTACACATTTTAGAGACTTACATTAATCAATATTAAATAAATAAATAAATAATAGCGTTTTGGAATCAATTTGTTGAAACCTTATATTGTATTATCAAGTAAATTGTTTTATTAATTAATTCATTCATTCATTCATACAGTACATTCATTTATTGATTGCAGTGTGATGTCTGACTCTAACAGATTTTTGGGGATATATTGTAGACAAAACTTTTTTACCATCAGTTCTTGTACTTATAAAATCAATTACATCTGCACAGAATGAAGATCTGATGGGAAAAGCAGTCTTGTGATTCAAGGCGAGAGGCTGTGAGAGCAGAGCAAGGCAGAGCAAATGACATTGACTGGTGTATGTGCTGTCGAGGGGAGGTTTAGCTAGCGCACTGACCTTGGCTCAGGAGACAAGGACATTAGCCGGAGGGCTGTTTGCTGCTCACAAAGAGACTTGATATTAGATGTTTTGACTGTCTTTGACGTATATAAACTCTATAAGCAGGCATATGTAATTGTTTTATTTCTAAAGAGAGCCCAAATCAGCTTTAGACGTTTATGTCTAGTTATTTGCAATATCTATGTCATTCTTTCTATTTTCCATACAGTTTTTCTCTAATGCCATCTCCCACTCCTCTCTTCTGTGTTCTCTCATTCTGTCCTGCATCACCTGTGTGTATTTGTGATGTTTCCGAGCATCTCTGCAGGGGTCTACTGCATGTCTTTGCCTGCTTATTATTATGCATGAGCACAGAGAGCTCCATATGGTGAGGTTTATCACATGGAAACAAAGACCAACACTCTGGCATGTTGACGAGGCCTCTTTTTCCATGAACTTACCAGGAATTAATAAACTTACATGGAATTACAACCATTTTATACAAAGTCCCCACATTTTCAATGGCTCAAATGTAATTGGACAAATAAATATAATCATAAATAAAAT
>NW_015783710.1:0-1359 GCF_001515625.1 Sinocyclocheilus rhinocerous | reverse complement strand
ATTGACACTTAAGACTGGTTTTGTGGTCCAGGGTCACATATGTTCCACAAAAGAAATATAGTCATACATGTTTGGAATGACATGAGGATGAGTAAATAATGACAGAATTTTAATTTTTGTGTTAACTATCCCTATCCCTGAACTAAGGTGCACTCATTAAGTTTTTGTTTACATTTCGCTTACACTATGGAAATCCATTTTCATCTAAAATAGTTATTTGTGGTTGTAATTTAGACATATACAGTCACACTGTGAGATATAAAATTACATTAAAAATAAATAAAGTCTAAAATGTACAATAAACTTGGCACTGAAAAAAACTGAATCTGGACCATTTTAAACATTCTTTAGAATAATGTTTAATAATGTTTCTGTGTCTATTTAAAAAAATATTTTAACAGTTTCTTGTGTCTAAATTTAAATGCGGATGTGTAAAGCCTTAAGTAGGGAAAAATTACTGAGTGCACTTTTATAAAAATAACACTAAAATCAGGTAAAATCCTTACCTGGTAAGGAGAGGTTGAGCTGGATGCTCTGATCTCCATCCTGTTTGTCCCAGTCCACAATCATCCAGTTCTCCAGTCCATCCGAGTCTGAATCCAGATCCTCGGGTACAGGTACAGCAGGTACAGATTCAGAAGAGCTGTCGTCTGAATCAGAATCCAACACCACAATATCATCTGGGGAGCTCTTTCCTGCTTGAACTTGTGGTAGACAGGCTGAAAGTAACTTGCTGTTCCAGCGTTTGGATGATTGACCTTTCTTAGCACAGACGCTGTCATCTTCCTCTGTGTTGTCTGACACTGTGGTAGCATCTGGGCCAGAGTCAATCACAATAACATCTACAGGTGGAGCAGGAGGTGAGGTATTCTGCTGTGTTTGAGTCTGTGGTACTGATGACTGGACCTCTCTCGAGTCCTCACGGTCCTCCTGGATCTCAGCGCTGTAGTGCAGCTGGGAATAAAGCCGGAACTCCAGTTCACTGTCAGCGTCAGACAAACTGGAGTCTGCATCATCCCGGTACAGCTCGTCCTCATAGTCATCCTGCTCCTGATACCCTGAGAACATCTCAAGGAGAGCCCTAAACAGAGAACAGCCCAGCCATAAACATCATCATTCAGTGGCCATACAGATTACAGATTTTTTCAGTATATCACCCTGTCTATATCTGCACGGGCTCCACCACAAACAAACAAACAAAAAAATTATTATAATAAAATTAAATAATCATTTTTAACTTTTTTTTTTTTACATTTGTATATGCCAGCAAAACAGAAATGTATTAATAATAATGATAATAATAATAATAACAACAACAACAATAATTGCTCTCTGTTAGTTCATGTTAATTAATGCATT
>NW_015783709.1:0-1361 GCF_001515625.1 Sinocyclocheilus rhinocerous | reverse complement strand
CGGCTTCACCAATGTCACGGTGCTAGAAGCCTCAGACCGTATCGGAGGCAGAGTGCAAAGCATTCAGCACGGTAAGACAACTGTCTTCTCATGATAACATCCTTTTTATTACTTCATCCTTAACCTTCAAAAAAACGTGCCTTTTCAAGGTGCCTCATCTCCCTTTCTCTACAGGTAAAACCACTTTGGAACTTGGAGCAACCTGGATCCATGGGGCAAATGGGAACCCCATCTACCACCTGGCTGAGGACAATGGGCTGCTGGAGCACACCACAGAGGAGGAGAGGAGTGTGGGCCGCATTAGCCTCTATGCCAAGAATGGTGTGGCCCACTACCAGACCAACAACGGCAAGCGGATCCCAAAGGATCTGGTGGAGGAGTTCAGTGACCTGTACAATGAGGTGATGGAAGAAAGCTGGTTTGTCTGGTTTTGTGCAAGAACCTTTTGGTGTAGCCTCTTGTGGATTATAAGGCGTGGATAAATTAATGTAGTACGGCCATGTTTTCACCTGGTATTATAAAGTGCTTTTGGTGATCCAATCATGAATGGTCAGCCGAGATGCATTTCTGTTTCCATTTGTATTAGGCAGCTAACATGAAGAGCAGGTGGAGCTTCACTGCAGTCAGGATCCCTTACAGATAGCGTTTCCACTACAAATGTGATGTGGTCAAATGCGTTTTTGACTACCTCCATGTGTGGTTTCCATAAAAAAAACACATCTTAATGCCAGGTGGAAACAGGGCCTATGCCATTTGTATTCCTACTTGGAAATTCTGTTGTGTGGGCTTTGTTCATTAATGGACTCACTCTACCTGAAACAGTCCAGATAATCTCAGCAGTTTTTTTACAGTAGCTTAATATACCCGCTCAACATTTTGTTCGTTAACTATACCTGCTCCTAATTGTTAATTTGCTACTTTCTACTGAAACTGCAAAGTGTTGTGACTCACGTGAAGAAGTATTTATTTATTTTTTGCCAGAGAAAGCATTTTTCACTTCAAGCTCACAGCTGCCAGAGTAAAAGTCATTTGTTTTGTGGTTGTTACCTCATCCTGAGCTGCTGTTCTCAGAGTGAGCCTTTCTCCCTCTACCTCAGTAACTAACGCAATTAAACTCTTGTTTGTGGTAAGGATAGCTTCATGATCTGATGAATCTACGATTTCTCTTTTAACCACGTTGAACAACCTCCTTTGTGCAGGTGTATGAGCTGACTCAGGAGTTCTTCCAGAATGGAAAGCCTGTGGGAGCCGAGAGTCAAAACAGTGTTGGGATCTTCACACGAGATGTGGTGCGCAAGAAGATCATGCTAGATCCCTATGACTCAGAAAGCACCAAGAAACTCAAGTTATCTATGCTACAA
>NW_015783708.1:0-1361 GCF_001515625.1 Sinocyclocheilus rhinocerous | reverse complement strand
AAATTATTATTATTATTATTTTTTTTTGCTGGAAATGTCTTTGTTATATTAAAGTGTTTAAGGTTTCTGTAGTGTGCTGCAGTCTTCACGACCCAATTTTTGGACCATCATTAAAGCTTGCCAGAGAATATTTATCTATTATGGATCAAAATGAGCAAGTTCTACTCTCTGATACTCAGAATACATATTTAAAACCTCTCAATTACATTCTCTTCATATGTATAGCTTGCAGTCTTTTGTTTTGTTTTTATAAATGATAGATATCACTTGAAACCTGTGATGCATCATTTAATATGCATTCATTTTTTTAGACTTTCCCTTTTATTTAGGTCTACAGTTTGGTCAGCCTTGAACATACTGTATAAGCATGTGGAGTCTGCTGCACAAAAGAACAGTCATATCTCTGGTTTTGTCCATAGAAAGGCAGATTATATGGGGGTGATATTTGGAAAATGTTTTCTTTTGATTAAAAAAAAATTGGGATTGGGGGGTTTTCATCAAAGCATTTAGAAATCTGGGAGGCAGACGCATTTCAGACATTGTTTTCCTTCTTCTAAAAACCATTTAATAACCATATTTTTTCATGCATGTTTTATTTATTTTTTAACTTAATTCAATTTAGATGAGATTTAGAATTTTAGTGTCTGTAAGTGAACAGTGATGGAAGTTGTGATTACTAAGGCATTGATTGCTTTTGCAAATGTGTGAATTTTCTTGAAATTGTGAATCTTCTGAAGCCATATGATATGACTTTGTGAGACTCCTGTAGAGAGCATCATATTTGGTGAATACGTGATTAAAATTTAAATTATCTTCCCCAAATAAAGCCTTTATATGTTTCCAGAAGACTCTGAATATTGTGCATGAATCATATGAACTACTATTATGGTTTGTTTTTGGAGCTCAGCAGCCACAGTCCTATCTTCATTTGTTTTGCAAAAAAAATAAGACGTGTAGCAATTGGTAATTTATTAGCTGCAGTAGTTAAACAGCATGATGAAGCGCTGCCCTCACAAGCCAAGTAATGCATTAGCACTCGAAGACTATCGATTTTAACTTAGCAAAAATCTGCAAAAAACTTTTCATTTGCAAAACACCTGTGGTTCCAGATTAATGTCTGACAGCGAGCTGATGAAATATTTACTGAAAGACCTGCAGGAGGCAATCCGAGTAGATTTTGGATGAAATATCACGAGGGAAACATCTTTCCATATGACACACGATCTGTCCGACGTCTGGAGTTCAGACAACAGACGGTGATGATAAAGAGCGCCAATCTGTCCAGGTCATCATCTGATGACCCTCTGAAGTGAGAAGAAATCACATATGAGATCTCAGTTTTTTTCCTCGTAGACAGCAGT
>NW_015783707.1:0-1361 GCF_001515625.1 Sinocyclocheilus rhinocerous | reverse complement strand
GATGTGGGCCGGATCTGGGCCGAAACTGTCTGCTGTCTGGGATAGTTCCCGTTCTTTCCCCCTATGATTAGTTCTCAGGCAATTTTACAGCACCTTGAACAAAATGTATGATTGAGGGAAGTAATGTATGCTTTTTTGACATATTTCTATTCTAAGCTATGCTAAGGAGAGCTCCTTCTCGTCTTTGTTATTTTGGCTAATGGCAAAAACTATATACTCAATGCACAAGCAGCAAAAGCATGCATGTTAGTAAAACAGATGGAACGGGTTCCTGGCGAGGTTCTCGAAGAACACAGCATGCCATACTCTAGCAGAAATTGGCCTACGGTCTCTTTAAAAGTTATACAGAGTTGGGAAGTGAGGGAATATTGGGATCTGGCTTCTGCTCGGGTGAACAGAACAGGAAGAGTCTACTCCGGAGGCTTTTATAGGCAAACCTGAAATACATCATATGTCCCATCGCAACAAAGGAAACCGAGATGATCACGAGAAGGCCGAAGGCCTCTGGATTTGGTGCAAGGATGACCATGATGAAGTGTAGGAGATCAAGAAGATAGTTCATGGAGTTCTGGACGCCGTTGATGACGCCTCTCTCGGATTCAATCACATTCTCTTGGATCAGCTGGGTCACGGTCAAATCAAAGGACCAAAGACCTGAAAGCAATTCAGGAGAATCAATTAAAACATAATGCATCAATACGCAATTATCACAAACATGCCTTGTTGGTTTTGGCCTCAAAGGTTGGCTTTATAACTTTCAGGTGATACGGATATCATCATCTTCCCCTTGAAGATAACAGAAAATAATGACTAAAACTATTTCTATTGTTTGCTGTTGGTTGCTCATTTACTCACCAATTCTAGCAGCAATGACACCGGCGAAAAGAAGACTGACGGACATGTAGGACTCTACTTGTGGGGCTTCCTCAAAAACAGTGGCGTTAATCTGGATCTGTGGTTCAATTGTAGGAACAAGAGTAGGACTCTCACGCAGCGAGCCGCTGTCTCCAAACAGATGCTTTAAGACCTCGTCGAAGGGTGAGACGCTGAGATCGAAAGGGCTGCCAGGAGCAAAGACAGATGCTACGCAGAGCACGAGGCAAGACAGTTGGGCGACTCCAGCGATGATGCCGGTTCTGATCAGGCCACACTTCTTTCTGATCCAGGTGAATGCCACCGTTCCACAGATTCCAGATATAGCTGAAGCTCCCATGAGGAGACTGAGCACGGAGCCGTTCAGGCCCTGAGTGTACGCATAGCCTGTGGTGATGCAGTCGAAGCCCAGAACGGTCATGTAGAGGAAAGACAGAGACATGCCAGCAAAGAAGATGGACTGGTTGTAGTAGGCCACCCAGCCATCC
>NW_015783706.1:0-1361 GCF_001515625.1 Sinocyclocheilus rhinocerous | reverse complement strand
TGTGTGAGTGTGTGCGAGTGAAGTGAGGGATGAATGAGTGAACTGAGCTCTATCTCTCGTCTGTTTCTGATGGAGTTGTTTCTGCTGGAGGCTGTAATGCATTAGCGCTCTCTTCTCTTTCTGTGTCTGGAAAGCTGAAGGCTGGTGTATTATTTTGAGATATTTTTAGTGGAAGAAAATGAAGCTCATGTCAGTATCTCTCATTTCTGCATGTTTGAATTCATCTTTGCCAACAAACAGAAGCCTCAGTCTCCGTGTGTCATGCATGTTAAATGCATCATGTGTGTGAGTTTAGTGATGTATGACTGACAGAAGCCCGTCTCTGGGTGCTATGATTAATCAAACTAACGATGGTCTGCAGGTGTGTATCGTGCAGAAGAGAGACTCCAGGAAGATGTACGCCATGAAATACATGAACAAGCAGAAATGCATTGAAAGAGATGAAGTCAGAAACGTCCTGAGAGAGCTGCAGGTCATGCAACATCTCCAACATCCGTTCCTCGTCAACCTGTGGTGAGCCACTCACCTGTCCTCTCCATCGCCTTCACCTGCTGCATGCTGAGATGGTCATAGTTCACACAACACTCTCAAACGCTTTGTCATTGTTACTGTAGAAACGCTACAGTACCAACTAGTTAACTGTTACCTTATATGGTGTATATGTGATCAAAAACGAAATGGTTTAACATTGCATTGTATGTCATTTTAATGTAAAATATCATCACATTTATGCTTTTTGCAATTTAAAAACTATGCATTACCATATAATTTCCAGTGAAAAACAGTAATCTGAGTGATAAAGTCACAAACAGACTCAGCTTACAGCACTAGTGATAGCTGACTCTGAAGTTTGCATCAAGCTGACTTGAAACAATCTCTACTGTATAAAGCGCTATAGAAATAAGTAATCAAGCAGCAGCAGGGTTGAGGCAGACTCGCTCCTGTCTGCAGGTTTTCGTTTCAGGACGAGGAGGATCTGTTCATGGTGGTGGATCTGCTGTTGGGTGGTGATTTATGCTTCCATCTGCAGAAGAAGGTTGGCTTTAACGAGCAAACGGTCAAGCTGTACGTCTGTGAGCTTGTGTTAGCGCTCGATTATCTGCAGCGCTCGCACATCATCCACCGGTGAGAAACACACTCCACACACATTAGAGATGCACCGATTGCAATTTTCTGGGCCGATTCTGATTTCCAATTTTTTTGTAAGTGTGACCTGCCGATACCGATTTTTGTAGTTTCCGATTTTCTTTCTAAAAATATAATTGACAGCATATACAAACAAAAATCTATACTTAAAAAAAAAAATTATTTACATGATAAAAAATTATTAAACATTACAATTTCCCCAATCTGGACAAAGT
>NW_015783705.1:0-1360 GCF_001515625.1 Sinocyclocheilus rhinocerous | reverse complement strand
TCTTGAGGGCAAAGCTCCGGTGGGGTAGGCGGAGGCGTGTTGAACAGGACCCCAGTCGGGCTCACCGCTCCCAGGGTTGGGACAGAGGTAGAAGCATACGGTATGGTCGTCAGGTGTTGGTTTCCAGTTAGGCCTTCCCGTCTCAGCAGACCTCGAGTGTCCAGCTGCATCAGAGCCTGAACACTGCCGTCTCGGTTTCCTGACGACGGCAAGCAACCGGCTCCAGCCAAAATTGCCGTCGCAGTGTTACCCAACAGCCTCAAGTCCAATGTGGGGGCGGGGCAGATGACAGAGGGGCGGGTCGAAGAGGCGGGGCATTCCGGGGAGGCGGATCTGTCTGGTTTGCTGGTGCGTCGTGACATTGTAAACTGAGTGGGGTCTTTGCCGTCTTTCCTCAGCAGGTCCGGCAGGAGCCTCCGGCGGGCGTTTATGAACCAGTTACAGATCTACGAACAAAATGAAAGACTTTTTAGAAACTAAAAATGCCATGCGAGTGATCACATTATATAAAGTTTATCAGAATACATACAGTATACTTATGTAGCCCGATATATAGTACATAGCGAATCTAAACCGCTTGATTGCTTGTATCATCACAAAATGTAAACTATAATATTGGAAGCTCTAATCAGACAAAATCCACAATTAGGCAAGAAGATATAAACATCATGATTTTCTGTATAATCTGCTTTAAAACGGTGTGTATTGTGAAAAGCGCTATACAAATAAGTTTGACTTGACTAAATGCTGAAGTTTACTCAGTGTTTAACCCTGCTCACCACAAGGTTTCAGCACTTTCTGACCGTTGATTTCTAATATTTTTTTTCCAGTCATTTGTGATGAACGGTTAAGGGATTTATTAAAAAATAAATAAAAAATAAATTACAAAACAATCACACTCACACAAACAGTTATTTCTAACCAATAAATACATTAGTCCAGGTACTGGCCTGAAACAAAGACAAGTAGAGAATAATGTTCAAATTTAGGTTACAATAAGTTTAAATTTATGATACATTTGTGGTCATTTTGCCATTTTTAGCCAATAAATACATTATAACTAACTAGAAACAGACTATAGAAATTGCAATTTCTTTTCTATGGCCATTTAAGATTTTATTAATTCCCCAGATTTTTCCAAGGCTGGAAAACCCACTTTTCCCCCCCAGGATTATCAGAGGAATAGAAAGAAAAAGCACTATCTAAAGCCAAATGTAATATTATTATATCCTAATAGGCTTCATAGTGTTTGATACAAATTTTGAACTACAGAAACTGATAAATGACTGATCCTGTCATTTATCAGTTAAAAAATTAACTGGTAACACTTTAGTATAGGGACCAATTCTCACTATTAACT
>NW_015783704.1:0-1360 GCF_001515625.1 Sinocyclocheilus rhinocerous | reverse complement strand
TTAAGTACTTTTAAAAAGTGTGCTTTATAATAATGCCAAATTAAAAGTATTACTTTAAAGTAAATCATTGTTTTAATAATCTTCTGTCATGTTTTAAAGTGCATTTATTTAGATTGTTGACTAACATACTAAAGTACATGGAAATTGTAGTGTATTATTCAATTTAACATTTTGAATATATTTTAAATGCATTGAATTGCAACTTCATCATTACAAATCTGTAATTATAAATATATTTAAATACATGACATTAATAAAAATGACATTAAAGTATGTTTTAATTTACCATAAATGCTTGCCAGTAATTTAGCAGTACATTTTAACATATTTCAAAGACAATAGAGTTAATTATGAAAGTACATATAAAATGTACTAAAAGTACTCTTAATTTCAATTAACTGCATTTAACATGAATTTAAACTCTAATGCATTTTCAAATAACATGCAATTTACTGTCTGAAAACATTTCATTCAGTATGCAGCTAAGTATATCCTTATACACTTAAGTACATAAGATATACATTCTTAAAAATATATTATGTCTGTAATAAGTAATAAGTGTTCACAAGGGCAGTGTGAATATGAATCTGTTTCTGTTCAATATTTCGTTTGAAATAAACATTCACAAAGAATATTTTTTTTTCCGAATTCTAGATTGAAACATGGTAAAATGTTATGTAATGTAAATGTTTTAATTTTAAATCTGTATGACTTTCTTCAATGGAGTCCAAAACACTGACGCATTTTTCAAAATATCTTTGGTGTTTCACAGAAGAAGGAAAGTCGTACAGATGTGGAACGACATGAGGGTGAATAAATGATGACCGAATTTAGATTTTTGCGCAAACTATCCCTTTAAAAAGCATAGTACTCTTAGCTCCATTTAACACATTTACCATGTTTGAATCCATTCTGCAGATTTCTCCCCACAAATCAGTGCAGAAGCAATGAAAAAAAAGAGTAATCAATCAGTCTATTATGATTGACATACACCTGCTGTACATTTAAATCTTCACTGTAGCTCTGTGTCCTTCCTACCCTCATAAGTTGGGAACAAATCAGATTAGAAATGAGAGGGAGAGAGGCCTTTTGAAGTCGCCATGTTTGAAGCGGGTGGGAAAAAAAGCTCATAGTCCCTTTTCAATATCCTCTTCCTCAGGCCACAGAGCTCCATTTAACAGGCAAGGGAATTAGCTTATTAGCTGTGGTGACAGGTGATGATGAGGGCCGAGTTTACTGCCCTGGCTACCTGTCATCGCAGCTTCCATAAAGTCCACCATTTGTCAAAAAAAAGGTCCAGTCACTGGCCACCAATAGACCTAGGAGCTATCAAAGAGGCATTATTTGGGTAAATATGTGA
>NW_015783703.1:0-1361 GCF_001515625.1 Sinocyclocheilus rhinocerous | reverse complement strand
TTATATTTCAGTCATCACAATTTAATTGCATGTGCAGAACTTCTGTGTGTGCCGAACACAAACTCTGTTTCCCCCTTTTGTCAAACAGATGCAAAATAAGGGAACAGATTTCAAAGAACAGGACAAAACACACACACACACACACATATACAGTACCTATGTACATACACAGGCATATAAAGGTCACCAGATACAACTTATATGACATTCATAAGGGTTTAGATTGATCAAATTCTACAATATAAAGTTAAAGCATTTTATGAAGCATTTGGTCTAAATCAAGGGGAAGAAGAAACACACACACAACTTTTCAACTTTTCTTTTCAGCCACTTCCCCCAGTGTGATGATTAATTTTTATTAGTATGTTGTCTTAATGAAAAGGTCAGAATTTCCATATTGCACCCACTGCTTAATGCATTTGAGACGTGTTTTCCTCAGCACATAACTTACATCTTATGATTTTAATGTTAAGATTTTAAAGATCATGTAGTGTTTTCCAGCCTTTGCAGTCTTATGTAAGGCCAATTCACACTGCACCCACAGACACAGATGGTCACCAGATTACAGTATGTAACATTTCAGACAAACCAACACCCAAAAATGGCAATTCAACATCACTGAAAATAAGCACTGAACAACATCAACAGACACAATAATCTGAGAAAACCAGACGAACGTGTCTGCTGCCATTTGTCTGCATCTGTTGGTGCAGTGTGAATTGCCCTATACAGTACAGATATGCAATATACTGTTACTTGCTAATAAGTGTACGTTCGAACAAAAATCCTGAATGTCTGTCAAGGATGTGTGAACCTCACTTTGGCAAATCCAAGTGCACCTGGAAATACACACATTTTATTTCTTGTTGGACTGGTAACCTTTGCATGCTGACTACTACTAAAGACTTTAAATACACAAAGATGGCGCACTCATTTTACTTATGAATTGGAGAAAGTGCAACGCACAATATGGCTGAATAGTGCCGGCTTTTAAATAAATGAGCCAGTCGCATTGTCGCCAGTACTTTAGCCTGAAAAATATGCTTTTTAAAGTTATTTGAGCATAGGAAACTAAATTTATAAGACAGTCGTTGTCAGATTTCATTGGTGATTTTAAATATGAAATTTAATTGTAAGCTTGGTGAACCGCTTTGGAGAATTTGATGTTTCCCAATTCAAATAGATGTACCTGCATGACTGAAATAGCTGTCCGAAAGGCATTTCAAAGAAAGCCTCCGAGTAAAATGACTCGCTTTAAAGGGACTTTGCTATTATTAATTTTAAGAGTAACTCTCACACTTGCCTTAATAGTGCCATTGGTGGCTGCGGAGATCAGTCTGCGCTGATGTACATCTAGTGCC
>NW_015783702.1:0-1361 GCF_001515625.1 Sinocyclocheilus rhinocerous | reverse complement strand
GTAAACATGTATGATGCTGCCAGTGCACTGCTGAGTGATTACTAAGTTGTTCTGAGTGGTTTAAACACACTGCGTGTTGCTAGGGCATTTACCTGCCTTAGAAAATAAGAGCTAATAAGAGCAGTTCAATGTTTCTAGTCCTAATAAGACATGCACAGTTGTTCTTCCTTCTTCATCATAAAAAGGGAAATATATTGAAAGATGCTGAGGCCAAGGGTGCAAGAGGAGTCCAGGATTCGTCTGTGGTGATCAACCCTGTGACATTAGACCCCAAATCGCTTCTTAATGAGCTGATTATTCATTACAAGCTCTCCCTCTCTCATCTCAGATGTGTAGCATGAAACAAAACTGTCCAGAGGTGCTAATGTACTGCTAGAATCAGCTCTAATAGAACACAATCCACCTTCATGGTCTGTTGAAGATGCAGCCTGATGCAGTACTGGGTCAACTGAACCGCTGTTCTCATTAAACTCATTTACTTACATGATGGTTAGCCTGTTATTGTTAATCAAAGCATCTGATTAGATCTCATAGACAATCCTTAACTACACAAAATACACTATATTTTTACTTTTTCTGAAAAAAATATTAATGGTGCATACTTGTGCAATCCCCACCAGCATGATGCCTGGGTAAACTGTTGCCAGTTTGTTATGGGTGGTTAATAGGGTGTTAGAGCAATAGTAAGAGATATTTGCTTTAGCAAGTTCCACAGATTAATATACACCACGCTTAATGTATGTGCCATCAATAATTCAGCCAAACCTATCTTTACCTGGCAGCCAAATGCGACATGCATAATGTGTATCAATAGAGCTGCTGGAGGGCTGCAGTATTTTGCAGACACTGGTGAACTCCTATAGATTTCTGCACGCTTAATTAGGAGCGCACACACTCAGATAGAGCAATGCACGCAGATTCATGTGATGAAGTTCAGTCAGTCAGGACTGCACGAGATAAACCAATCCCCATTCTATACACGCCTTATCTGCATTCATGTTGTTGAACAATGCAGCGTTAGTGTGCAGCAATAGGAAAATGAGATAAAGAGCTAGAAACTGCACAATAGCATATTCCATTGAAACTGAAGGGACAAAGAACCTGGAAAACAAAAGCCTGAGATCTCATACTTGCTCATGAACATGCTCTAGATATAGCAATGATTAAAAATAAGACCCTTACTCTTACTGCTTCAGATAGATACTGAAATGAGGAAAAACTGTTAGTTTGAAACCTAGACGCTCAGAAAAAAGTTAAAAAGCTGTCCCTGGAGCAGTATACGAAGATACAAAATCTAAATGGTATGTATTTGTACGTTATTTAACCCTTGTGTTGTGTTCAGAACCCTATCACACTTACGA
>NW_015783701.1:0-1346 GCF_001515625.1 Sinocyclocheilus rhinocerous | reverse complement strand
GGACAAAGGTTGCCTTCCTCCTTTGTTTTCTGCAGCCTAGACAGCACTCAAAAACAGAAGACAAGACATGTGATGGGTCTTAAAAGATCCTGTCAGCTAACCTCAGCATTTTCTGTTCACTCACAGTAGAAAGACTCCTGATAGGAAGTCCAATAATTTTAGAGCAGACTTCAACTGTACAATCCAGATGCTTTCTATTTTGAAGACAGCAGACACTGGAGAATGTAATGACACTGCAGTGTAAGAGTAGTAGAACATATGAGAGTCTTCTTTATAACTCCAAAGGAGTTGAGCTACCTTAAAAGGTACTGCCGCTGCTGGCATTTCCTAAGTATCTCCTCTGTGTTGGAAGTAAATTTCAACAAATTATCAAACATTGTACCCGGGTACTTGTATGCCACAACAATCTCAATAGGCTTTTCATGAATGACACTAGTGGCTGCCAAAGCCATCTGCCTCTGCTAATTAGAAAAGGTTACTATCATCTCCTTAGTCATGCTCACATTTAATTCCAAACAGGAATTTTCACACCAATCAACAAATTCCTGAAGAGCGGGGCCATGTTGCTGTGAAGGGCCTGAAAGCAGCAAGAGACATAAACATCTTATTCATGTAGACATATTTTCATTATTTCTTATCTCATGTTTAAATAGATAATTAAATAGATAATTAAAAATAGGAAACATAGATAGATAGATAGATAGATAGATAGATAGAATCGGCCATAAAAAAATCAAGATAGGTGCATCCATAAATTTAAGAATGCTTGAAATAAAGAAATTAAGACATAAATATTAGTATTGTGATTTTACAGTGTAATAAAATTAGATTAAATATTGCAGCTAACTTTGAATGATGCTAAAGTTATCTAATTTAAATAGCTGGGTAGCTGACTTAATGTCAAGTTTATTTTTAGTTTTTTTTTGCAATACTCTTATTTATGTTGTATAGTTCGTTTTTGCCATAAAACTACAGTATACAGTTTCTGTGTGAATGATCGGTGGTGGAATTGGTTATGATGCAAGGGCCACCAGCTAAAATATTGCCTAAGGCACCAAATTGGTCAGGGCTGGCCGTGAAAGAAAGCCCACAAAATATTAAAATAAGTCATAATTTCACTCTTTGTTTTGGTTCCACGAGAAGCTCACTGACCAGCCACTGGATACTGCAGGGGAAAAGTGAGTGAAGGTAAAATGGGTGACTGGTAGTGACTGGTGTTCATCGGTGTAGCATCACTTCCTAGTTGCGTGATCCATTACGCAGTCCAGGTGCATATGCTTAGGAGGTTGTGATTCCTTGCATTCAGTATGTTAAAAATCAGTTTGCCTGATAACTGCGCCAAAGTA
>NW_015783700.1:0-1360 GCF_001515625.1 Sinocyclocheilus rhinocerous | reverse complement strand
GGTGCGCATTTATCACTGAAGCATGGAAACGAAGAACACATTTGTGGTGAGTCTAGGTTAAATCAGATCTGAGATCTCAGACAACTTGTTAAAATGATGCATTTGAACAATGTAAATTTGTGTTCGGCAGAGATCAGACATGAGCTCGGAGATGTCTTTCTCTCACGCAGTGCTGAAGCTTCAGAACTGGACAATTAATCAGGCTATGAAAAGAAGAGGGTTTTTTTTAATGTCTAAGACAAAGATTGTAAATCTTCCCCTCACTTTGTCTTGACTAAAAATAAACCCCATCGTCCCTCAAGTGAAGTCATTGATTATGTCCTAATCAGGCGTGATTCCAAAGGCAAGACTCTGAGATTGTTGCATAATGTTGCGCAGTCTTAGCCAATCAGAAGTTATTTTGTTTAACATGGAGTACAATTTTGGATTTCGTACAAAATTGCAGACTACAATGTTGTTAATATCCAAGTTTTTCAAATAACTAATGTTTAACAGTTATATTTTAAAAATATATATTTTGCTGCACTTTTTTGTTAGGATTCCTTTATGAATAGAAAGTTAAAAATACCATTTTAAAATAGAAATATTTTGTAACACTATAAATGTCTGTACTGTCACTTTTGAACAGTTTAATGCATCCTTGCTGAATAAAAGTATTCATTTCTTACTGACCACAAACTTATGAACCCCAGTGTATGTTTAGTAAACAAAAATTCCTGTATGTTTAGTAAACAAAAGTTCCTGATCCAAGTACAACTGTAATGCGGTAATGATTTCATTAAGTTCTGTCAGTGTGGATATAGCGTCTCTTCGGTCACAGCACTCCAGACTTTCATTTAATCTCCTGTGCTTCTGTTTTCCCATACAGTGCTAGTAAATGGTTAGTTTCATATGTGGTTTCCCCCCCTCCACCCAACTTTTCTCATGGTGTTTTTTCCTGTTGTCATGAAGAAACTCTTCCCTGAGGGATGATGACCTACCCATGATACCAGTGCATTTGAAATTGACATCTAGTACTATCACAGCTGGTTTCACATGCAGTTCAGCTGTTGTAGATAATAGCACAAATTCAGGTATTCCCAGTCTCCTGCAGAGACGCTGAAGAAGAAATGCCTGTGAATCTCTTTATCTCTTACTTTTAAGATTCAGTGTGAACCCAGAGGAAATCGACAGATATGAAAGAGGATTTCAAACAAAATAGTCAAAAGTTAAAATTTAAGATGATTAATTTAAATATTTGAATTGATGGCGTATAAAATATAATCCTGTCAACAATGTTCAAATGTTTTACATTTGCGTCACTTTTGATGTGAAAAAACAGATGAGGTGAGATGAAATGTGTCTGTTTGGGTGGTACTGT